>NC_088864.1:67085794-67211973 GCF_032884065.1 Artemia franciscana
TTTCTATTCTCCCAGGAATTACAACATTCATAAAAATTACCTTGTTATTGTGATTCTTGATGTATACCTCTTTCTAAATTGGCTCGGGACGTAAAAGTGTACATGCATGTACATTGTAATAAAACTAAGTGATGGAAGGGGGCAGCCTAAAGCAAAAATCAGGCTACCAAACTAGTATTTCGCTATATTATAATAACATTTGCATGGAAAACAAGAAGTTATTCAAATGCCCACCTCTGTTTATATAAATCACAGCATAGATAAACATAGATAAATTACCTTTTTTCTGGTTTTCAGCATTTGTAGTTTGCTAAATTAGCAAATGGATATACCAACGTATTTCCATGTAACTATGTAGAGACTAAGCTTGTGGGGAGGGGGTGGCAAATCAAAAAATACTAATTGGCAAATTATTTGAAAATAGCATTTATTTGTTGTTTTTTTTTGTGTCGAATTAGGTATTCTTGGGACAGGTGTTTTTGCTTACTTTATGTATGGTAATAAAAATAGTGATAATTATAATAAAAAAAAAGCTTGAATTTCAAGCAGATCCTACTAAATTTTTCCAGCTTAATAAACTAAGATTTAGTTGAGTTAAATAAAAGTGAAAAGAGAAGGAATGATAACAAATAACTGTAAACTCTCTTGTTATATAATGTAGACTGTGGATTCATTCTTGAAAGATTTTTTTGCCTCTGTTTTTCTTACCCAATATTATCGATTTTAAAGATAAAGAACTTAGAATAAATTTAGTAGCAGTACTCATTATAAATTGGAGTAAAACTGAGTTTTCAGAAAGTAAAAAGAATTATGAATCTTAATATTTATAATCTCAACCTCGTGTAGACATCTCAGTACTGGTTTTATCAGGTTAAAATGAGATGACATCCCATCAGACTTCTGCCAGTCCTTGCCGAATCTAGCTTAAAAAAAAACAATGACTTTTGGACTGACCTTGGTTTCAAAAATGCTGTTTTGAAGAATGACCAGAATAGCAAAAATCTTTTTCTTTTTCTTCTCAGTCACCAGGATAGGCTAAGCCATTTGCTCTCTTGTCTTTGGAAATCTATTATAATGTTTTTTTCACTTGTCCCAGCCCTTCCTTCCCCTTCATTATCTCCAGTTCTTCCTCTTAGTGACCTCCTTTGTGCCTTAAGTAATTTGCTTTTTTGTCTTTGCAAATCTATTATAGCCTAAGGGTTTTTGCATTTGCATTATTACTTCTAGTCCTTGTTCTCTAGTACTTCTAGTTCTAGTCTCTAGACATATCGAAAACGTGGTTAAAAGTGCAAACGCTAGTCTACAGACTTTAAACGGTATGCGTAGGTTCAGTGCGAACACAGAGAGTATGAAGTATGCATACATAGCGTATGTCCACCCCATTCTGGAATATGCGTGCCTTGTTGAGAACTGTATATGCAGTTCCATGGCATTTACAGACATTATCAGACGTTTCCAATGTAATGCTTAAAAGAAATACAAACATATACTAGGTTGTTCTTGGTGATGATTGGGCAACAAACTCTCTGTTTTATGGGGACTTAAGAACTTTAGGGTTTGTGGTTTTCAACTATAAAGTTCAAGTTCTATTTATTTTCATAAAATAATAATAAAAAAAACAATATCCCAAAGGGCTCAATGGCCCGTTATTTAGGAAATGGCACACAATAAATAAAGAATCATAAACAGCTTGAAAGCTTACCGTATTTGGTATTAATAAATAAATAAAGCTTGTCATAAACATACTAACCAACATCTAAATATAAATATATAAGGGATTATAAATATATAAGGAAATATAAATATATAAGGAAATATAAATATATATAAGGAAAAAAATATATAAGGAATAAATACTTACTTGTTATGGTTCTTAGGGGTTAAAATGTAGCAAACGACCCACCTTTACCTACAACCTTGATTTTTCCATGTTTGTGGGAAGTTACCTTCCTTAAAAAAATAAAACTGTAAACATTTTTTAAAGCCTTGCTGATGAGAAGAGGTATTCCTTATAAATAAAAAATAAATTTACCATAATCATCATTCTCTTGAAACTAAATTGGAAGCAGTTCTGTTAAAATGTACAACATCTAGGAAATGTCACAAGAGAATTATAAATTGTTGAAGAAGGTACATCAATTTACAAATAGTCACATTGCCATATTTATAGTTTGTACTCTCTCATACTTTCTCTCTCTCTCATGCTCTCCCTCTCTTTCTTTCTATCTCCCCCCCTCTTGCTCTCTCTCTCTCTCTCTCTTTTCTCTCTCTCCCCTAGCCAGGGTGGGAGGGCTAGGGTTGAAAGTATTTCTCTCTCCCCTAGCCAGGTTTGGAGAGCTAGAGTTTAAAGAATTTATAGAGTGTGAGAGGCTATCTCTACAATACTATCAACTCCAGGTTTTCAACCATAAGTAAAATACAAAAAGAGATAAAAAGTAAAATTAGTCAGATGGCTTCTGAAATATTTATATCTAACAATTTGCTTTATGCAGGTCCAAAATACAAAATGTTGGAAATAAGGATTATTTGCATTCTTTTTGTTGCTTCTTCCATGTCCCAGGAACTCAGCAGATTAAACTGTCCACCCGAGTTTAAAACTAAGTGTGCTTGTGGTGAAGCCCTTTATTATGGCGAAGCAAAATGGGTTGTAAATTGCACTGATGCTGGTTTCAGATCTGTTGACATGCTTGAATTTCTGCCGGAAGATGTGCAAGTTTTAATATTTACTGGAAATGACGTTAAAGAAATCCCACCAAATGTCTTTGGAGATGTAACTAATTATGAATATTTAGAGGTAATGTTTTTCTTATTTATCAGGGGTGTTGTATCACACGAATTCATAAATGGTAAAAAAAAATTGTTTTTTTCAACCCTTTTTTTATAGATGGGATGCCCTTTTTTCTTATTATTTTTTTTTATTTTGAAATGTTGAATGAAAGTCTTTTCCCCCTTTTTAAAGATGTTAAGATTGATCATGTTTATAACATGATCTGTTTCTAACAGTTAACATAGAGACTTATTTTTAGCCAAAAAGACTATCCCAGAGGAAAGCAGAGTTTTCTCCTTTAAAGGCTCTGAAAGGCCTTAAAATTCCTTGTTTAGCAATGAAAACTATGGATAAAATAATCTAATACATGCTAATTAACAATTTGACAAATGGCCTAGGTAGCCCTATCTTAACTAGATAAAAAAAAACAATATGGGCCTTATGCTTGTCTATGCTTTCTGCAGGTATTTTACCGCTGAAGAGGCTGTTCTTGATATTTCTTCAGTTTCGACTCCTAAAGGTAAATCTAAGAGGGCCTCTACTCTAAATCCTTGGATGGGCCCTGGTTTCCTTAGGAGTTTCAGGAGGAAAATAGTCTCTGGACGGCTTATAAGTCTGCTAGAACCTCATTGAATGCCATTCATCTTCACTGATTTAGAATTAAAACTTTTTGCTTCTGCTTTTTAACACCTTTATAGTAAACATATCTGAACTTTCCGCTTGAATCAATGAATCATTGCTATTATTAAACGAAGTACACAAATTACGTATCTACAATCTTACAAAAGGTCATTCATTTTATTCTTTGGGATTACACTAAGCTGTTTTAAAACAGCGAAAGGGAGATTGTTTATTTTGAGCTTCATGCCTGTTATTATAGGAAAATTCTTTGAATGTCCATCACATTTAACTGTAGTAAATAAATAAATAAAAAAAAATGTTACTATGGGCAGTAAAATGAGGGATTGAGGCCGAAGAAGCTGCCTAGCTCAGTTCATTCTATGGCGGCGAATATGCTTCAAGCAATTCGGTTTCTATGTTATTGACGTAAATGAATTATTAAAACTGTAGTAATGCCATTATCTGACAAGGCTCATAGGCTAACTGGACGGGGAAAAGTGTGTACAAAATGATAGTCGTTTAATTCATTGCAAAAAAATGTACCAAGTGTTCCATCTCTGTGAGCTCAAAACAATGGTCTATTTTGTCAGTGAATATTGCATAAGTGATAATGCAACATATTTTCCCGTCTCAGGTATTTTTTTCAAAAAAATGAAAAATAAATAAAGATGCTAAAACCACTATTAGGGTAAACAATTGTTTTCCATGCATACTTTCTGTTTTATTTTAAGTGGTTATGATGCGAGGTGAATACAATTTGTGGAAGTTTTTTGGATTAAATATTTGAACTGATCCCTGAAAATTTTTCTAACCTGGCTTTTCTAGTTTCTTCAAAATGTAAAAGAAAATTTTTCTGGAAATGTATCGCTCACCGTAAATCAGATAGCCATAATAGAGGGTAGTTATTTCCTTTTGTTTCCTTATTTATAACATCAAAGTTAATTGTTCGTTATTTCAGGTGATAGATATGTCCAATAACAAAATACGCCACATCCGAGGTCAAGCATTCCATAGGATCAGTAACGTCCATCGATTGATCCTCAATCACAATGACCTGTATATTAATGGTACTCATGAGCATCCTCGAATTTTTGCAAACATGTATAACCTTAAAGAGCTGCACCTGACCAACGCTTTTACTGAATATGTTGACTCTAAGAAATATCTTGTCAATTTAGAGAATATCTTTTTTGGTAGCAATTTGGCAAAATTGGAGAAACTACATTTGGAGCAAAATGAAATTTGGATGGTTAGTCCTTTTTCATAAAGTTATTGATATGGCAGTGTTGAGTTACTTTAATAAAAAACATTATGTAAATTATCCCTATGTCAAAAAGTCTTAGTCTAGAAATTTTTTCACCTTTTTCTGTAGAAAAAGAAAAGGAAGAAAAAAGAAAAACAAGTAGGTAGTTTTTTAGGTTATGTGTTTTCCTTAGTCATTTGGCTCTAAAATTGCGAGGTATATTAAGCACATTCGATTACTATTATTATTTGTTTTATATATGCATATTACTTGTGTATATGTAATATGTAGCAGACAACCAGTCCCAGGGAAGGGGGGTGGGAATCTTTTGACTCCATGATTCTCTTGCTGGTTTAGAAAGTAAATTTTCAGGTACAAATTGGAAAAAAAAAATCAGAGATTACGTTTGGAACAAATGAAATTTGAAAGATCATTCTATTATATATTTATGTATATATACTAATTTATTTGTCCTATAATGGGAAAGACTGTCCTGGTTTTCAAGGGAACAGAAATGAGTGGCATAATGGACTTATCTCCCATAATGGATTTCGTCATTAAAAGTGAAATTGAGTTGCTTTCTACTAGCTCAGGAAATTGTTCTGATAATAATTTGCTGTTTTCATCAAATGAAAGTCCATATTAGTGCCAAGCTCTGTTAACCTCTTATCTTCTCTTTCTTCTTTAGAACAGGAATATCCTATGGATTTCACAACTGGTTAGTTTCATGTAATCACATGATACTTAAACTGAAGTTCAAATGAAACTTCTAGGGACATAAGTAATTCCAAAGCTTCAATATACAGTTTTATTAAAAATAATAATAACTATATAAAATAATAGTATGTTTTACTCGAAAAAAAAACTTTTGAGTAATTTTAAGTAGGTTTTGTTCTACTTCATGCCAGAATGTGTTCATTTTTTTTTTCTTGCTTTACAGAAGAACATGAATCAATGAAACCTGAATTGAGCTGTGGATATCCAATGGATTTTACAACTGTTATACCGTAACTATCCAAATTAGGTCCATTAAGCCTTTTTGAGCTCCTCGGTTCAACCCTTCTCTACTTTGAAAGATTCTATAAAAATACGTATTGACCCTAAATTAAAGTTTAAATCTGGGTTGGGGTTTGTGTCTAATCCAGGGGACTGCCCTCCCAGAACTCGCAGACCAAGGGAAGTAAACTGCAAGTCAAACTTGATTTTTTTTTTTTTAATTTAAAACAAGATTATATTTACCTATTTTTCGATATTCTTTAAAGCCTTATAAAAATGTAGCAGGTGGAGGTAGAAGCTTCAATACTTATTCTAAGGGTTCAATGCGTAAAGTTTTTATTCTTATAGCAATATTTGAGTTAGAAGCCCACCAGTATTCTCGGCTTTTACCAAGCCTGGTTATGGATTGGTCAGAAGCACACATAACCCTGACCCATAGGAAAGGGAAAAAACGAAGAATTTTATCGTAAAAGATAATGGATCTGAAACATGTAAAACTGCTTTTTGTGCCAAATTCTTCTCATTATGTATAGTAATCTCCTTTAGATATATCTGTTGGAACCTCTTCAAATGGTTGTTTTTAATCGTGTGAATTGAGATTTTGTAACCAGTGGTGAAGAAAAGGGGGAGGATTTAACATGAAATAATCTGAGTCATTGGGGTAAATTGATTTATGTTCAATTGTCCTTCTATCATATTTCCTAATTTCATGGACATATTTGAAGCAAAACGTCCTATGTTACTTTGATTTGTATATATATTTGTTTCAGATACGTCCAGATACCTATGTCTCAGATACCTATGTTAATTTAATTTGGATTTATATTTGCAAAATCGTCCTATGTTTCTTTGATTTGTATTTATATTTGTATTCAAGAGAAAACCTCTCTGGTAGTCAATATATCAGAATTGAATGATAAATTGGATAATAACAGGATAATAAATTCACATATCTTTTAATAATATTATACCTTCATTAACCAATTAATAATAAAACTTAATTAGTTAGTTGTTTTATGAACAAATAGCTTAACATACCCTTCAGTCTAGAGGGTCAAACTTTAAGACTGCATCCCATCTCAGATTCAAAATTTAATTTAATTACTAATTAAATTAAACATTTAAAATAAAATTGATATAACAGCTTTGAATCGGAAGATATAGATAAGATTGGTTAGGACATATTTGAAGCAAAAACGTCCTATGTTACTTTGATTTGTATTTATATTTGTTTCAGATACGTCCAGATACCTATGTCTCAGATACCTGTGTTAATTTGATTTGGATTTGTATTTGCAAAAACGTCCTATGTTTCTTTGATTTGTATTTATATTTGTATTAAAGAGAAAACCTCTTTGGTAGTCAATATATCAGAATTGGATGATAAATTGGATAATAACAGGATAATAAATTCACATATCTTTGAATAATATTATACCTTCATTAACCAATTAATAATAAAACTTAATTAGTTAGTTGTTTTATCAACAAATAGCTTAATATACCTTCAGTCCGGAGAATCAAACTTTAAGATAGCATCCCATCTCAGAATTAAAATTTAATTTAATTACTAATTAAATTAAAGATCTAAAACAAAATAGTTATAACAGCTTTGAATCGGAAGATGTAGGTAAGATTGGTTAGGACATATTTGAAGCAAAAACGTCCTATGTTACTTTGATTTGTATTTATATTTGTTTCAGATACGTCCAGACACCTATTTTTCAGATACCTATGTTAATTTGATTTGTATTTATATTTGCAAAAACGTCCTATGTTGCTTTGATTTATATTTGTTTCAGATACCAAATCGGGACATGTTTTGTCAGCTTCCTGCATTGATGGATCTTTACCTGGGTGATAATAAATTGAGCAGCTTTGATGTCGAGTTGGATTGTTTGAAGCATTTACGTTATATTGACTTGGAAAGTAATATGTTCGCGAAATTTACTCCGACGATACTCAGGAGATTTGACGACGTAAATGAGCAATCAGATGCTGGGCTCGAAGTTAATCTTAGGGTGAGTAAGATGATGCAATTGTTTTTTGGGTTCATTAAAGTAATTGGTTCATAAAAAATAAGGTAAAAACAAATACCCTATTCTAAGTTATTTTATTTTGAATTAACGTTTTAAGACCATTTTAGTGTGCTATCGACTGATTTAGTCTCTATTTTTTGGGGGATAATAGATTACTTTTCTTACTACTATATACATTCACCCCGGCGACCATGTCCAAAATTCAGAAATGTTCGAGATGGCGCAAGATACATTAATATTCCATGCGTCAAACAAGAAATGAACCTTTTACGACTAGAGTTTTATACACTTACTATGCTAAAACGCTCGCAATAAAAAAAAAAATAAGTTTGATCCTTTCTTATATCTCTTCTTTAACGTAGCATTAACTAAAGACCTAAATATTTTATAACCACACTAAATATAAATCACTCGCTATAAAGAAAAAATAAATATCACCAGAGACAATAACTGAGCCATTCATTTACCAAATTAGCCGAATTTAACAAATTGTGGTATTGTTAGTGGTAATTGAAAACATGTCAGTTTGGACTTTCTCTGACTGTAATGGTATTTCTGCAGTATTTTGCAGGCCAGTCTCAGACACGTACTTAACTTCCTTTAGTTGCGAATGGACACTGTATATCCCGGAAAATATGGCTTGTATCCAGGCGATGGTGTGGTGGTACTGACAGTTTTGAAATATGCTTCAAGTATTATACCCTTTCAGTATTGACATGAAGATAAATTACTTTTCCTCCTCCTTTTTCTTGATTATTATTCGGAATTCATAATATAATTATAAAGTTTAGTAGTTCTGACCGTTTACAACACAACGAAATTAGGGCACATATATCCCCAAAAATTGTGGCTTGTATGCTACTGACAATTGTGAAATGCATTATTGAAGTCGTATCCCTGTTCATTTACGTGACGATTAATTGCTATTTCCTCGTCTATAATTTAGAATTCATAATTTAATTATAGAGTTTAGTAGTTCCCGGTAGATAATCGGAGTTACTATTTCAAAAAATAGATATTTCCCTTTGTTTGTAGGATTGTGCATAACTAATGTTTTACTTTAAATAAAAAACAAGATAGTATTTGATATATAGTTGACGCGTAAAGCGTTTTTTGATGTTATTTGTGATGTGAGAACAAACGTATCTATCTTTATAATGCGCGAGTTTTCTGTTTTATGTGGGTTTTTTGTTGTTCAATCGTCTTTGTGATTCAAGATTACGAAAAGTAAATCTCTTGTCAACACATCATGACAAGGAAGATTTCAGTTACGCGCTGTCAGTTTCCATTGACTGCGCTCACTGTTTAACTCCTCGAAATTTAAGTTTTAAAATTAAAGATCAGTATTTTATTGAATCCTTATTGTAGAAGCTATTCTCAGTTTTGTGTCAATTGTTGTTCTTTTTCTACTAGAACGTTTCATTGAATCTGTTTTAAATTTTTTTGTAGTATTGGCTGTGGTTCTCTCTTTGTTAGGTAGTTTTTACCGCTACACTAGCAAATAACCGAGTTTCCTTGTTTTCATGATGGGGGTTGCAAACACCCAGTCAAGAGTTTTACCGTTAGTGATTTCAACGATGTAATTTAATTCAGTTTGACGTCATTTTCGAAAGATTTAAGCTCCTTTTTTGAAACTCTCAAAAATTAGCTTTTTAAGATTATTGCATTGTATCAGATTAACGACGCTTCTCGACTACTAAGGTCCCTGCGTCGGCCCTGCAGGAATTTAAATAATAGTTGTTACTTCTGAATTAATATCAACCGCTGGGCTGTATCGGTTACCATGCGCTCTTTACT
Source organism: Artemia franciscana (assembly GCF_032884065.1). Classification (NCBI taxonomy): domain Eukaryota; kingdom Metazoa; phylum Arthropoda; class Branchiopoda; order Anostraca; family Artemiidae; genus Artemia; species Artemia franciscana. The sequence goes on from NC_088864.1 coordinate 67,095,258, forward strand.
AGGTTACGGCTACTGCTGCAACTGTAATTTGAATTGAACATTTTATTTTTTAAGCCACATCGGTTAAATGAGCCCTCGTATTCTGGAAGCTTTGTAGTAGCAGTATTAGTTTAATAATATGCATAGCATCTTTTAATTAGTTCAACATCCCCTTCAAACTGTCCTAAAAGTTTTAGAAGTTCATGAGACACTGCCGATACGAAATTTTGAAAACATACATGCTAAAGCATGTCTTTTTTTTTAGTTTAAAAATCTTCCTCAAAATTCCCTAAAATTGTGTCACATTACTCTTAGCCTTATAATTAGTTGTAGCAAAAGCAGTAGTAGTAGTATACACATAATGTCTTTTTGTCAGCAGCCTCAATATGCACTGGAAATTTTAGCTGAGCTCCCTAAGCAGTTCCTGAGATATTAACGAAACGCCTTTTAGACAACATGCATGCATATGGTGTATACTGATTAGTTCAGCACCCCCTCCCCCTCAACATTTCTTGAATGTTTCACACTTATCACCTTAGCATCAATAATAGCAGTAGTAATTGTAGGAGTAGTAGTAGTAGTAGTAGTAGTACTAGCCGTATGTACATGGGGCCTTCTGTTTCGATCAACATCCCCCTCAACATTTCCTGGGAGTTTCAACTTAGTACTTAAAGTCGTTCCTAAGATATCGCTGATACGCTCTTTTGACATCTTACATGCACGTAGTTTGTAATGATTTAGTTCAACACACCTTAACGTTTTCTGAACGCTTCACATTAATGTCCTTAATAATAGGAATAGCAGTGGTAGTACTAGTAGTAGGAGTGTGCACATAGTGTCTTTGGTTAATTGAACATCCCCCTCAAAATGTCCTGAGAGTCTCCTTTTAATACCCCTAGCCTAAGCAGTAGTAGTATGTACATAGTGCCTTATGGTTAGTTCAACACTTCCCTCTACACGCCCTTAAGATTTCAACTTAATACTCTAAGCCGTTCCTGATAAATTGCTGACGCGCACTTTCGACAACCTGTCAGGACATGTGCGTTATGATTTAGTTCAGCATTCCCTGGAATTTTTATATTATTACCTTCAACGCTAGCAGTAGTAGTAGTCGTAGTTTTAGTAGGAGTAGTAGTAGTACAAGTAGTAGTAGTAGCAGCAGTAGAATGCACAAAGTAACTGTTGGTCAGTTCAACATCCCCAACTATCCTCACAGTTAAACTTAATTCTTTTAGCTGTTCCTGAGATATTGCTTTTCTGCCCTTTCAATAACCTGCCCATACACATAGTTTGTTTAACTTGGTTCAACAACTCACTCTGTAATCTCTGAAAGGTTCACCCTTGTAAAAATAGCCTTTGTAATAGCCTCAGTATTAGTAATAGTATTAGTAGCAGTAGGCTACTGGGATATTACTGATATGCCCTTTTCGCAACCTGCAGGCTTGTAGTGTTGGGATTTAATTCAATATCCTCCTGAAAACGTCACCTTAATACCCTTTATCCTAGTAATAGTACTAGCAGTAGTAGTTGTATGCACACAGTTCCTTTTGGTTAGTTCTACATCCCTCTCAATATGTCCTGAAAGTTTCAACTTAATATCTTAAGCTGTTCCTTAGACATTGCTGATGCCTGCCTCCTTTGGGCAACCTGCAATGTTTGCAGGTTGCCCTAAGTCAAATATGTTTGACTTAGTTGAATATCCTCCACAAGATCCCATGAAAGGTTGGCCTTAGTACCCTTATCCAAAGGATCATCCCCTTACCTATTACAGAATTATGTGTAAGCAGTGGGCAAATTGCATAACTTACTGCCGTTGCCCCAAGGGCTCTTGTGGTTCATGTCACTCCCACAGGCATAAGTTACTGAACCTTTCAACTAAGATGAGCAAAATAGTTATCTCAAAATTTTGATTCGATGTCTTTTGGGGTATGACAGCCAAAAAGTTAGTTGGAGGGGGTTTGGCTGCCCTCCAGTTACTTTTGACAGTTAAAAAGACGCTAGGATTTTCAATTTTGAATTGGATTAGACCCCTCCGAAGTTCCTACGATAATCCCTTCCATACGCAGTGAATTGGTGAAAATTCAAAAATAAAGATGTATGGAGCCCACCTCGTTCTTTTCATAGGGAGCGCTGCGCTGCTTAAGTAAAGCACGCCTAAATCTAAGTAAAGCTGCTGAATGGACTGGATGACTTCTGAAGTTAGGCAAGAGATAACTCTCCTAATGGTTGTAATTTAATGGTAGTTTTATCCTTTATATATATATATAATTCTTTTTCCAACAAGTCTTGAGAACTGGATTGGTTGTGACATAAACTGAACCGTGTTGGTTGGCTCTCCAGTGTGGTCTAATTTATTTTCAGATATTATAAATTATTCAATTTCCTTCTTTAATTTATAGGATAATTATTTCATCTGCGATTGTGATATCAAAGACTTCCAACATTGGCTGAAAACTACAAAAGTTTCGGTTCGGAATAAGGAATATTTAAGATGTCGTGATGGTATCCCGAGTTCGAACATTCAAAACCCCGTGATTGATGCAAAAGAAATGCTATGCGCTGAAAAAGAAGTTCAGGTACTATAATTGTTTTCATGATATGAATATTGTGGTTCAGAATTACCAATTCATTCCTTCATTTTATCCAGCAATATATATGTCATGCATTTTATTGAGCATATACAACACAGCAAAATTAAGACACAGCACATCCCTAGAAAATGTAATGTGTATAAAGTTGATTCAAAGCTAACATTATATTTATTCATTTCATTCAGCAGTATATTTCATTCATTAACGGTGCATATAAAACAGAGTAAAATCAGGAGACAACTTTTCCCTAGAAAATGTGGCTTGTATCCAGGCCATTCAAAATTCTTCGCGGTAGGTAGTTGCAGTTACTATTTCCAAGAATAGTGTGGTCCTAATAATTTAAGATAAAATATATGTAACTCATCACGAATTTCCTATTATTTTCAATTTTTTAATTTAAATACAAAACTTGTCATCATGTAGAGTTGATAAGTATAGCCTAAAACATATAGCGAAGAAAATATTTCTCTTTTGTACACCTTTATAAAAATAACTACCACTACTAACAACTCACTGCAGCACCAAACTACCTGAGGCCAACAAAGCTACGCACATTCCTCCTCTATTCTAATTTATTCAAAGCCCTCTTTACGCAGATAACTTCGAAGACCACACTGCCTTTCCATGATGAAAGTAAAAATATTCAAAATAGGGATGAAACCTTTTAATTGACGGTGAACAGATATGAAATTATTTAACTGGATATTTCGAATCCATAAAGTATTCATCATCAATAGTAAAACTAAAAGAATCTTTTTTACTGCTTTTTAAAGCAGTTTTACTGCTGATGATGAACACTGTATGTGTTCGAAATATCCAGTTAAATAATTTTATATCTGTTCACTGTCAATTAAAAGGTATCATCCCTATTTTGAACTGTTTTACTTTAGCCCTCTTTACATCCTTCCAAGAAGTTCCCATTTTCCTTAAATCCTTTCTTACAACATCCTCTCACCCCATTTGGGGACAACCTGCCTTTTGCCTGACCCTAGACAGTTGACCAACAAGGATAATTTTTGGTGTCCTCAGACACCGCCGACAAGGACAATCTTTGGCAATTATCTGCCAATCTTCATCCGCTGAACGTGTCCTAGCCATCTCAACCTTTCGTCCATAATAAGGCCATAAATTTAATTAAGCAATTTAAGGCCATAATAAGACAAAGGTTGAGATGGCTAGGATATGTTCTGCGGATGAAGGATGATAAATTGCCAAAGATTTTCCTTTTCGACCAACTGTGTAGGGCTAAACGAAAAGCAGGTCATCCTCGATTGGGGTGAAAGGATTTTATAAAGAAAGATTTAATGGAAATGGGAACTTCCTGGGAGGGAGTAAGAGGGAAGCTTCGAATAGATTGGGATGGAGAAAGAGCTTGCGTAGCTGTGTTGGTCTCAAATGGTATGGTGCCGTGGTGAATTGTTATCAGTAACAGTAATTGCCCGCTGGGAATTTTCTGTGAGTACCCTCAGTATCCTCAGAACGTGTCCTAGCCATGTCACTGCCTGATTTGTAGGGAAATAATTAAGTAATCAAAAATGAATATTCAATATGTGGTGTTCAACTCTGAAACAAAAGTTCTTCAATTTTGGTATTTAATTTCTGATTAAATTTAAGTGGAGTTTAAAAAGATAGTTTTATGCGTTTTCATGGACTTGGCTGTGTCCCCCTTGAATTACGTAATACCGTCCAAAAACGGCTTTTGAGTGACACGATTGGTTTCGTTTTAAGGATGGTTCGCGGGAACATTTACCTTTCTTTGAGAATTTAAACTAGCAAATATACGTAAAAATTACAGCTGAAAACAACCACAATTTCTTCAGTGAGGTTTTAGTGAGATACTGAAATCTATTTCTTTATCATAGCTATTGTCCTCTCCTATCCTTTGCGAATCAATGCTTTATTCTGCTGCACATAAATGCCTAATTTGAAAACAACCAACATTTCTTCAGCGAGCTCTGCTATAAAGCCCTAAACAGAGCCAGTCTCTTCTACCACCCATGAAGTAATTAATTCATCTGCGAATATGACCAGTGGATAAAAAAAATATTAGAGAATCTTTCTCACTTTGTAACGCAGTAAAAAAAAAAGTGTAAGGAACACCCAAGGGTTAATCCCATTTCTGTGACCTGATGTAAATCTTGTTAGCACTTCTTTTTTACCAAGCGTATGACCTCTATGACTATGACTTCTATGACTTGACCTCTCGAAAATTCAGCGCTTGAAAGTGGATTTCATGTTTTGGTTTCAGAATTTTTAAGAGCCAGTTATCTTACGAAGTCCAAGTAATCGACGTGCTCTTACGATTGATTGAATAAGTATTAAGATTTAGGATTGATTAAATATAAAACTATCGATGTAAAAAAAAAAAAAAAAAAAACTGAACAAAATAATGATCTCATTGTTACTCGAAAAATTTGTTGGAAAATAGACAATTTCGAAGGCAGTTTTGGCTATAGGACAGCGTATGTGATTCTTTTCTCGGCGAACCTTACGAAATTTTTCAAGATAAATTAATCTGATTCGCTTGAATTTTTGGAAGTCAATTGGCTCATTGTCCACCTTTTATCCGTCTCAATTTTCATATTATTTTATATTAAATTATTTTTTACATATCTTGTAAAATTTTGATAAAGTTCACAATAAACTTTTTCGTTGACCACAGATAAAGTTCAAAACACAACTTGGAATTTACTTCATGATCATTCCGTTATTTACCTTAAATAAAATTTAAGTAGATAACTTAAATCCCTATTTTGAACTGCTATATTTTCATAATTGAAGTAATTCGACAATTAATTATATTAGCTTTTACTATCCGTGGGATCGCTTGGAATTGGCAACTGTGGATGATCGAATTCTGTTTACAATTCGAAAGAATCATCCCTTTTGCCGTACGAACCTGCAGAACATGGAGGCTAAAGAATGAGGAGGGTCACAAAATCCCAGTTTCTGTGACAAATTGCCTCCGTCGTATTGTTGGAGAAACGTTTCAAGACAGATTTAAAAATAAAAATCTTCAAAAGTAGTTGAAGAAAAAAATATATACAACTCTCCAGAAATTGCAACTGCAACAACTAAGATCATGCCCACCAAAAATTGTTTTAAGGGAAAAGTCCATCCGCCTTGATTACCTCCTTCTGGGACCTAATGTTACCTGGAGAAAGATTTGGATCATCTCTCCCGACTGGAAGACCGAGGGAGAGATGGTATATGAACTTTGGAAGTAACCTTTTATATCTTCTGAAAGAAGAAGACGACCAAATTACGTATAGGAAGCTGATCCATGGTTACTTTTCAAATGACAAAATTAACCTTGTTGGTCCAAATATCTGTATAAAGCTTGGGCAAGAGTTTCAAATTATCTTCTCAAAAGTAGTCTCAAAAGTGTTTTTACATCATCTCTGCACTATGTAATACAACAATCTATTGCTGCCTTTTTTGCTACTGAATATTTTTGTTCAAAAGTAGTTTAAGTGTCTGCCGGGTTTAGTAGAATTTCAACAACTATATAACTAATGGCTTCAATGGAAGGGGGGTCGAATGGGCTCCCCTAAACTCCGCCCTATATTTTGAAAAATATCTTGTTTTGGTGTTTTAATTGAGAAAAATACATTTTTTCTGGGGGGGGGGGGGGTTTCATTGTATAGATTGAAAAAAGCATTTGCCCCAGGTTTGAGAAAATGAATTTTGCCGTTTCTCCAGACACATTCCTATTAACTGAAGGCACTGTTGATTGTCCAATCTAATTTCTGCTGTTTAATTTTGTTCTCAAAATATTTACAGCTTTAGTTTTTTTTTGGAACCCTCCATTCCTTCTTCCAAAAAAAAAGAAATGGTGAAACGGAGATTTCATTTGTTCATTCATTTTTAATTCAATTCAAATAATTTTATTTACAAAACCAAATTTAAATATTTGTTGGAAATCATTTTCTCAAAAGTAGTCTTAGTGTTTTCTACATTATGAAAAACTCGAAAATTGGTGCTCAATGTTTTTGTTTAAATGTCCAGGTAAATAACATAAAATTTGATGAAGTGAATATGAAATTGTTTTTTAAACGAGCTTTTGTTTTATTTTTTCTTTTAATTCTGTGCTTTCGACTAACTGAAAATTGTTTAGCATAGAAAACATCTATTGACTTTAATTGAATTTGTTTAGTGATTATGATCTCAACTCTAATGACTACTAATCATTAACGATGTGGCATGAGATATTGGTCATGATTAAATTTACCAAATAATACACCCAGCAATACATTAGTGGCATTGTGCCAAAACAGAACAAATTTGGTTATAGCGTCCTGTGAACTTTCTGGCAGTAGCTTTAAAACTCCAAAGAAGTACATTTTTAGCCATTGGTTTTCTGGATTTCCCTGCTCTTGATTCTTTTAACAGGCCATAATGGGAGGGGCATATGCCTTGTGTTATGTATGAGGTATGTGTGTGAGGTATGTGCAACAACAAACCACTAGTTGGATGTAATCTCTGAGATACCTTCTGAGTCGAAGGAAACGGACACAACTGAATTCAACTATTGAGCACAAAATAGGGCAGAATTCTTATCGGAAAGTAATAGATTTATTGAACAAAGATTGCTCTTACTTATAGACTGGGTCCGAGACAGCCAGTGGAGTAATTGCGATTCTCTGCATTATTTTAACAACATTAGTGGCCGTCATTATCTACATGAATGTTGCTTGGGTGCGAACAAAGGCTTCAGATGTTGCTCAGCTGGTTAAGAAACGTAGTGCCTATTCAAGCCTGCTAACTCAACCTGAAGACCAAGAAGTTCATGTATGATTAGTCCTGTGAAAAGTATTTTTTAACTAATCAGTATTATGTAAAAGGTAGCTATGTACTTGTTTCTGTCATTATTTTAACGCTGCTTTTTAGTGCTTCCTCTAAAACATCTTTTAAAAGTTGTAATTTCTTATTTTATTTTAATCGTTGGAATACTTTTATAATTTGTTTTCTATTGGGTTTAAATTTAATGGAAACTATCACTTACTGTTATGCGTAAACTACATCATTTAGATTTTTTTGTAGTTTTCAAATTTAAATTTTTGCCTAAAATTATTGGCATTCGAAAATTCAATTAAAGATATGTTTCATGGTTTACTTTAAGATGGGAAGGTCAATAGTTATGTTCAACCATCCAATTTAGAAGTACAACCCTCTTTGTTTCTTTGAGCAGCAAAGACCCCACCGCTATAGTAAAGTATATGACATGAAATGCCATATTTCTACGTAAACCTAAATGAGATATTAATGATTCCAGTATTTTGAATATTTTGGAGAAGACCTTATATTTTGTCTTTTCACGTCATATATCATAACGATAAAATAATTAACAAACAGTTCACATTTAATTTTCCGCACCCTCTAACTTTATTAATATTAATCTTTTGTATCATCTGTCATTAGACAGATATAGCTATTGTTGCCTTTTAGATAAAGTGATTTTATTCTTCAGCTCAGGCTTCATCTTCGGTAATATACGGAAATAGGGTATTAAGGATATATTAATATATTAAGTTAAACTTAAGATAATATATTAACGTACTGATATATTAAGGATAATATAATGAAAAGTCCCATTTTTATGATAATATAATATAATGATAATATATATGATAATTATCATATATAATATATAAAAGATAATATAATGAAAAAAATAGGCTGTTTAAGACTTTTCACTTCTGGCTGTTTTGACGGCTTATTTCAAGACTACTTGTTTCTGCCATTTTGTTTTCATTAGTCCTTCCCAGTTCTTTTGATTGTTATCAAACGTCTTTTCCAGTCAATGATTTTTTTTTTTTTTTTTTTTTTTTTTTTTTTTTTTTTTTTTTTTTTTTTTTGCCGTGACATGTTTAGTCAATGTTTAATTAAACATTTGATAATTAAAGAGCTAAACGGTATTATATAGGTCTTTACAATAAGCTTTATCGGTTTGCTGAGTACTGCTATGTATATATATATATATATATATATATATATATATATATATATATATATATATATATATATATATATATATATATATATATATATATATATATATATAGAAGTAGCCAAAAAATGGCTGAGGAGACGTTATCTATCTTCAGTTTCACTCGCTATTTTTTTCGTGACTAACTTCGTCTAAGATGAAGTGGCAGGACCTGATGTGCCATTTAAATTCACCTTTTCTTTTTCTTTTTGTTGACCCATTGAAACCATCCCTCCAAGAAACACCCTCTTATTTTGAGTGTGTTAAAGAAGACATATTTTGTCGTTTTGCATCACTTTGTATAACAAACTACAATGCACAAAAACTTCATATTTGGTTTTTAGCCACTCTAGCTTCGTGTTGATGTTTTACATTCTGTCTAATATGTTAGTACATAGATATATCTATTGCGTTTTTTAGGTTCTAGTTTTTTTGTTTGTTTTTTATCTTCATGTCAACTTAAAGGAATATAAAAAAATTAAACAACCAACATTATCATTTTTGTTCCTACAATACACTTCATGATTACGTTGGGTTACACCAGATGGCCTTGACTGCTTTTTTCCCTAAGACATTCTTGAGTTTCTTTCATTACGTTCCCATATTGTTTGAGTTGATGACTATCTTCACGAAAAATGAAGTGGTATGACCTGATCTTCCATTAGAATCACCATATCTTCTATTCAGGGACTAGTAAAAAAAAAACCTGTACCCAAATAAAATTCTTTTATTTGAAATGTATGTAGAAGGCACTGTGTTTTCCCCTTTCCCATCTCTTGTCATTCAAAAAAATACACTAAGAATATAAATTTAGTTTCCCCCACACTCTAACTTCCCGTTGATGCATAACCCGTTGCAAAGGCCGTCAGACATCTGATGTGCCCTATTAGTTAAATTTGTTCTTTTGTCTTCAGTCCAGCATGAAGTAAAAAAGATTGAAAAAACTTGTACAGCCGCTATTTTTATTTTTGTCACGAATTATAAAAATTGTACCATCTTTTATTTGAAATTTTAAGCTTTTACTTCACCTACGTATTTAACCCTTTCACAAGAAGTTTGCTTTAGTAAAGCCTTTCGCAAGATATTTCAGTTTTGAATATTAAAGTAGATATTTATCAATTTTGTTCTTTTTATTTTGATGTTTTGTGACTTTTCTTTGTACTGTATTCAGTGTGACTGCTTTTATTTACTCTCATTCCATTTTATCTATCAATTTTATTGTAACCATTCCTTTTTGGAGTTTTTTTTTTAAAGTTGTTTATAGCGTTTTAAGATCCGCTCTTATAGTCTTTACTAACATTTTGAAATTATTAACGCCAATAATTTAAAATCCTTAATGATATTAAAGATGTCTGTCTGTTTATCATTTAATGGTATTATGAAGGATTCTATTTTATAGTTGTTTTTTTTTTTTTTTTTTTTTTTTTTTTTTTTTTTTTTTTTTTTTTTTTTTTTTTTTGCATAGTGTAGATTGTAAAAATTGGTAAGGGAAGTCGGAATAAGCATCTCAATTTGGAATGAATTGAAAAACAGATCTAATCAATAAATGTGTGGATGTTTTCCTGGTTTCACGAAAACCTTCCGCTTCTTGTCCTACTAGTGATTTAGTTTCGTCACAAGCTCTATTTTTATTTCCGATCAACGATAAATAATAATTTCATATAATCAGGTAAATAAATAAAGAACAAACAAGGTAATTCATATGGGGGGGGGGCGCACTCGCTCTGAAATGTTTTTCTTTTCGTCTCTGCACTTAATTCTTCTTATCGGCACTTGCTGTAACGGTCAAACTGCGTTTCACCAGAACGTGTTATGGTGGTTATTTTTTATGCTTTTGTTAATTAACAAATAATAACATAATTGTAACGCAACGATTGGGAGGTAAAAATAACATTGGGTCATGCTTCCACCCCCCATACCCTCAGAAAAAACCCTGTAATAAAACTATTTTGATTCAAGGTGTACAATTGAGGATAGTAAGAGCCTTCTTTACAGTTTCTTTTCAAAAAGTAGCTTTAGTCTTGTTAACTTGGTGCATTTAGACAGGTATGCATGCGGGGTATTAGACAGGTATTTCAAAGAAAAATATGTTTCAAAAAACATGTTTTTCAAAATCTAAACTTAAACTACGTTTCACCCGAACATGCTATAGTGACTATTTTTTATACTTTTGTTAATCGGTAACAATTAGTAACGCAATTGTAACGCAGCGATTGGGAGGTGATAATCGTATATTCCGATTTTGCATCGTCCTCATTCACCCCCTCCCCAACATCCCCTGTACATGGGCCTGCGCCTACAATATGAAAACAACTTAATAGTTGTGTATATCGTTTTTTTTCCGAGTTTATGGTAGAAATGGTTAGATATTTAAAACATGTTGTGCCAAAACTTTTTCCTAGTCTTTCTTTCGTACTTTTACAAAATTTTTCGTTTTTTCTTCATTTTTTTTACTATTTGTCGAGTTAGCAAAGAATAGCGCTTCCGATTTTGTACTAATATTACAAACATAATTGATTTTGAAATCAGCAGTATAGTTCATTTTAAACTATTTTGCTAAATATTGGTGTTAATGCAGGTTGAAGAATGGTACAGTTGAAATATTTAATACATCAGTAACTATGAGACTAGGATTCGAACAAGCAAATTAAAATCTATTCGTCACTTTGTAACTAGTAAATAGCTTATTCACTTAATTGTCAGGTTTAGATTTTTGTCTTTTGATGTTAATCCAAGATGAAGAATATTTTGATCACGGAATAAATTCCAATAAAATTGAAATTGTAATGTGATTATAATTAACAGAAATTAAGCTTTATTTGATACTTTATATTTAGTAATTGATAATTAATAGTTACATGTATTGACCAAATCCCATAATTGTAATTTTTGAATTCTCTCTTTTAATGAAAATCTCATTATGCAATTAATTTTTCCAAGCCTATCGTTTTCTCTGAATTTAAATTATAATGAGACTAGAATTAAGAGGGGCAAATCAGTATTTATGTTGTTGGTACTCATCTCTTATACCCGCCACACTGAAGTTCTTGGCCTGGCAGGACTGGTTTCTTTCTGTAGTTTTTCTCAGCTTAGCGTGAGAGTGTATATAGACTACATTGTAGCTGTATTTTAATTAGATATTCTAGTTGTTATTTTGGTTAAGTTGGGTTAGAAACCTTTTAATATCATGTGTTCCGGGGTTCTGATTTCCATAATTATTTGTTGTGTTTTCAATAATTTTTTTACTAAAGTATTTTATTTTCTTCATACTTGGGTATATTTCCGTAGGATTAAACTAACTTTACTTGTGGAGTGTAGTGGGTATAAGAAATAAGCACCTTGTTATTTTATAATTAGTGAATGGTAAAAAATTATTATATTTACTTATGACATCGAAGACCTGTCATTTTGAATATATTCTATTTTGTGCATAAGCAAATATATTTGTGTAGTTTCTAAAACTTTGTTAAGTAATGCAAGATTCCTATGTGTTGATGAAACATTAGAATGATTGAATCTGATTCATTGCAAGTGCTGTACTATGTATTTCAAATGTTGTATCTTTAAAAAAAAAATCCAGAAAGAATTTATTATGAAGTTTGAACACCATTTGGATCAAATGAAAGTAACAAGAGAAAGTTAAATTATAATTTGAGATGGTAGAAATCAGTTATCCGCGGGTTGTGAAATCTCCATTTGGAGGAGTGGGCTACAATGAAATCATGTGAGGTACTAAGAAATAGTACGGAAAAAGTGAGATGACTTTGATTAACTAAGCACAGGAACATAAAAGCAGAACATTCAGTCACTTTCACTGTCATTAAGACTGTCTTCAACTGGATTTGCATGCGCATCGAGCTCCTCTCCTTCAATCTTAGATTCTGATTCTGATGACTATACCAGTTCCAAAGCCGCCCATGAAAAGAAAATCTTAAAGATGGTCCTAAGCATTATATATCAATTTCTATCTCCATCCTACCATCATATCTTCCTTGGAGCTAATTCTGTATTGAATTCCTTCAATTGGAGATTCTACAGTTAAATCATGAATTCTTATTGAAATTCTTGATAAACATTTCGCTTTTTAGAATTCTATGAACATTCCGTTTATTGAGTCTCCAATGTTTTTCAACAAATAATCCATAGAAGATCCCTGAAGGTTCTATAAGAAAAAGCTACTAGATACTAACAAAACGAAAGAAAGGGGCATTGTGTAAAGTTCCCTTTGATGACCCATTTTTTTTATGGGTTCAACAAGGATATAAAAGTTGGGAAGGGCTGCTACGATTAGAGATTTTTCACAAATTTATCCTATGTTAAAATTGTGACTCCTTTCCAGTGATCCCAGAACTTTTCTAGAACCGTCATGAGACAGAATGGGCTACGATGGATCCACTGAAGTACGGGATAAAATGAAAGAGATTAAGCATGTATTGTGCTGTTTTTTATATATAATTTAAGAACTCGACAAGGGTTTAAAGTGAGAAATGCTACTGTTATTTGAAGATGTATATAAATCACTTATATGAGCATCATGTAATGACTTACCATTGTCTAAAATTGCTCTATAAATAATTTTAAGAATACGTTAGTTTTAAAGTAGTAGCATCATTTTCAAAGTTTTAAATTTTAACACTAGCTCCTCTTGCTGCACTGCTTGCTCCTCTTGCTCCACTGCTTGCTTCTCTTGCTCCTTCGGCAAAAAAAATTGATCTTGGTGCTCAACTTTATCCCTTCGTACAACAGTTGATTCATTCTGTTAGTTCTTTGTTCTATGCACAAGTATGTGACTCAAGTGGCCTTTTTATTGAATGGGCACAATATTCCATTTAAAGCCGTCCTTGTTTCCTAGTGTTAGTGCTTCTCAGTATAGATTATGGTAATTGTGTGTAATTTGGGGTTGCAAAGCGTTAACCATGTTGCATTCTTATTTTGACAAACTAAACGGGTTTGTCAGTTGACCTAAAACAGAATTTACAAAGTGTTGAATCAGATCGTTTCTATTTACTTATTGGTTTCACTTATAGATTATGGTAATTGTGTGTTAATCTGATATTCGTATTTGGACATGTTTTCAATTTTGGCTTCTAGTTTAGAGAAACCGTCAGTCATAATGAATGTAGAATGAGAACATTTGTTAGTGTACTTTTCACTAGAATTGAAGCAATTTATTATTACTGTAAAATTAACGATTTTTAAAGGTTTTGCTGTCAATTTTAATTTTTTTATTTTAATGTTAGACAGTGACTCTTGTAGCTTTGAAATTGACCAGTAAATTTGAATTGAAATAAGTTTAAACGCCTTTAATATAGCAATGAAAGCAAGTGGTTTGGGCAAAGAATTTACATTTGGTACAATATGATCATGACCAAATAAAACTGCTCCAAATAAGTACACAATCAAATTCTTCCAAAAAATGTTTTATGCGTATATTACCCATTTTTACTGAGGATTTCACCTTGCAATCACAGCATTTCTATCACGAACACTTTTGGCACATAATGTTTATAATCATTCTTCTCTTGAAATCTGGTTGTTTTAAATTTAAAAAAAAGAAGCATCTAGGGAAGTTAGATAATATAAATAAATTATTTATTTAAACAAGATCACTATGACAAGCCGACAAAGGACCGAAATTGGACTTGGGAGTCGACAAATCATATGATTACACGAAAACTAGCAAAAATACAAAAACAACAACGAAAAAGAAAAGTCATAATGAATAATCATTTGTGAGTCAATAATTTAGCTACAAAAAGTCAATTAAAAGTTAAAAAGATAAAAACTAGTAAAACTGAACTTAAACAAATACAAATCCGAAAATAAAATAAAAGAAACATTCAAAAAAAGGGGGGGGGGGGCAAAATAAGCGAATAGATACAAAAAAAGAAAGAGATATAAATATATATATATATATAAATAAACTCAAAGGCACTACAAAGTGTCTATTGACACTAAAAAGTGTCAATAATTTAACTGCGTAAAGGGAATAAAAAGATAAAAACTGGTAAAAGGGGGGGGAAACAACATAAGTGAATAAAACAAAAAAGAGAACGAAATATTAATATATATATAAAGTAAAAGGAACAGTAAAAAAGAGCGGGCGGGGGGGGGAGGGCAAAACAATTAAATAAGTGCAAGAACCTGGGAAGCACCATCCGTTAATAAAAAAAAAGGGAGAAACTAGTGGGATATTTTATTCATTTTTTCTGTTATGAAGGGGATAAAAGTTTTTTATATCCGGAAGTAATGGGGAAATGGGGGACAAAATAGGGATGGGCTGATAAACAGCTTGAGGCGGTCGTAATCTTAATGAGGATGACGTTTGGGGTAAATACTTGCTTTCCAAGGGTTGGTTATTGCATTCTTTGCAAAACGGAGGATTCTAGCGATTGTATTTTTCCGAACTGTTTCAGGAAATGTTCGGTAAACATGGAGTTGGAACGTTTCTATCACGCATTGCTTATGCACAATAATTTTTAGGATATGAAAATGAAAAATATGCGGATAAATATGAAAAAACATACGATTGAAAAAAAAAAAACAAATGAATTCAACAGACAAAAATTGCAGTTGAAAGATAATTATGTTCTGAAATGAGTCACACATTATAATCGTCTTCAGCGTAATGAAGGTATTATGGATAAATTTTAGCTTATTCGTGTTTTCGATTAAAAACGTGAAATATAAAAGTTTATGGCTTCAAAAAAGTTCCACCCTAGTTTTATACGCTCCTTTAAAGTTGAATCATTTTTCTTTGTTTTTACGCCCCGTGTTTTTTCGTAATCACTTTAAGTTTAAAAAAAAAACATTGATTGCATTTTTGGGTTCAGTAAATAATCCGAAATTTTTTTTAATCTTTTTTTCCACAAAAATACAAAACACAAATTTTACAAAAAAAAACAAACTACAGAAAACACTCTTAGGTCATATAAGAAAGTGTAATTTATAAAGAGAAGCACTCGTATGAATTGTGTGAATTGTTTGGTTTGTTGCAGGGTAAATGTATGTTGCTTTATCCTAACTTGTACTGTTGAAATTTAAGCAATAAAAATATTAAGCTTTTGAATTTGAGTTTTTCACTCTTTTAGAAGAGTTTAGATGACAATTTTCGGGGTGTATTTGATAGGGATCCAGAATATTCCTCTTTCCCCGGAAATTTCTTTTGCGGAAAATCTTTCCCCAGTACGGGAAATTCTCTCAACATTTAAATTTAAGCAGCCACAAAGAAATTAAAACAGATGACAAGAATGGAGTAAAGAAGGGAGTCTTGATTGTTCTACCTATATTTCAGGATACATGTAGAATATATGGCGTAGAATAAAACAGTTCTTGTTAACGAACTGTAAATAAGGAGCAACTCGGGCCAATAGTAACCAATGCTCTAAAAAGAGATTTTGATAACAACTAATGCATCAAAAGATTTGGCTGATTTTTATGCTGATCCTATAAGTTTAATGTTACCCAGCAACCGCAAGGAGCCTAAGAAAATCTGCCTGGTTTTCGAAAAACGGGGAAAACACCCCTCGAAAAGGGAAGTGATCTAAATGAAGGTTACACAATTAGATTCGGCATATTATGGAGCCCTAATTTGAAGGTTTCAAGCTCCCGTTTACTGAAATGAGTTTTTCTTTATTTTTAACCTGAAGAAAGATAACGGATGTGCTTTTTTCCCTTGGGGTAATCATGTTGACCGATAGTGCTATTAGATCGGACGAGGGCTCATTTGAATATATATTAAGAGTTTTAGAGTCCTTTTAAACTGACCAAAACGATTTTGCCACGGGAAAGTGGCGTTTGCTGCCGTTTTGTGCCAGCGAAGTCTGATTTTGCCCTAATGAGGACCAAGTTGCTATCAATGGAATATTCTGAGATAGCCAATCGATTTAAGATTATCAAAAGCTATGAATTGAGATTCCTAGGTGCGGAGCAAGTAACGACGTACCCTCATTCTCCACCCCATTATGTTCAGAGTTTTTGCTAGAGTATATCTAATCCAATATTTTGCTATTTACGATGATATAATTTGCTCAATGGGTGACAGTCATGAAGGTTGACTTGCAGCATTTTTTTTTCTCTGAAACAATTAAAAAAGATATATATATATATATATATATATATATATATATATATATATATATATATATAAGAAAACGTGGAGGCACAAAAAAGCCCTAAAATCCATCAAAATTTTGTCTATATGCATTTTTACTATTTGTTTACGATTCAGACAAATATTCTGGAGGGGAGGGGGCAAACCTGCGATCACCCTCCCCCTTGGATACTACCTTTACCTTGACAGCCCAGGTGTCCTAACATTAGTTTAACAGTCTAGTCTGTATACATTAGTCTGTATTAAAATAACAGTCAAAAGTCCGAGTCCAATACCTAAAACGATATATCTTGTATCATTTTCTCATGAGTATCATTTATTAATCTCACTTTTTTGTGATAATGTAGTAAATAAATAAATTAAAACGTTGTTTCAGTAGATTCATTTCCTAATTAAATTAATATAAGTTAAGTTTACTTTATTTGGACAAAATATTGCTGATTCTCAATGAAATATTATAGGTCTGTTACTTTAAGAGATACATGACAAAGGACCTGAGAAAAGAGACATAAGGAATCTATTTATATTAATTTTTAATCGTCAAATAATAATTTAGAATATAATAAGAAGTTATCTAAATAATAATTAATTTTATTTAAAATTCCTTATAATCAAGGACGTATCTAGAACGGGGCTGTAGGGGTTTGACCCCCCCCCCGAAATGTTTGCCTGACTCGTAAAAACGTAACAAAAGTGGTTATAAACAAACTTTTAATGAGTTTTTTTTAGTTTTTTTTGTGTGTAAACCTCCGCCCCTCCAAAACCAAATCTTTGTGTAAAACACCCCCCGAAAAAAAATCCTGGATACGACCCTGCTTATAATAATAGACATATGTAGTAAAATAAGACTAATTAATAACTATAATTATTCACACTAATGAATCTATAATAGTTTTTGAAGGAAATATGTAATAAAATTTAACAAACACAAGGAAGATTATTCAAATACATGAGCCGGTAAACAGCCACCATTAGCGGGTTAAAACATATTCTCCTCTGAAACGTAAAATAATAGAGAAAACTCTCGGAAGAGACGCCCGTGGAAACTTACGTTATCTGCCCTCTAAATGCATCTTATACCATCTTTTGCTAACAAAGATGGAAGATTCTTAATGGAAACGTACAATAGAGGAAGTACCGAAGAGATACGACGCATTTCTCCATTTTTGCTAATTGTGTGGTTTCCCAAGCTTTAATTATTGTATAGTGAAAAAAGATATCACCTGTGCAACAGTAACAAACACGCACCATAAAACCAAACATAAAAAACTTGAACTATAAAAATAACAATAGATAGTAAATATTAAAAAAAAAATTATCAATTCTTGTTTAATTTTTTGGCCATAGAATAAATTACTGGTTGTTTATAGCAATGTCGATTAAGATTCTTTTTCCTTTTTGTCCTTTATACGAGTTTTTCTTTAGTTTGAATCTACGATTGATCAATGAAGTTAAACTGAACTAACTTTGGCGTACCTCGAAAATGTCATTTGTTCTCGTGTAAAACCGTGGTAGACTGAATTAGAGGTTGGTGGTCCTCTTTTCTAGGTTGATATAACTTGAACCAACTTTCAAAGAATGAAAAGAAGTTTAACTTTCAAAGATACCCATCAGGTCTATTTTTAACTATGATAAGCTTTTTGCAACTATTAGAGCTACAAGGACGCAAGTTTTTGAAAACGGTTCTGAAAATTCCACACCCCCCTACAACACATGGATTTACAACACAAACATTCACGCTCACTTCTCTTATTGTTTTATTGGTGAAATTGTATAATTTTACCTCTAGTAGCTCAGCTATTTGCCTTTCCAAAATGAAATGTAATAAACAGATAATAAACCAACAGTGTCTAAGAATACTTTTACTGTTGAAATTACTTTTTTCACACATGTTGCTGTAGGAGTCTTGAGTCAGGTCAACCAGGAAAGCTTAAATCCCCCCCCCATCACAAAATTCCCCCATTGCACTTCCTGGCTGAAGGGCCAAGAAACGGAGATCAGCACCGCTTTTAGGGGCTGTAAAGTCTAATGCCGTATTCTTTACCTTACCTCTACCCCCTCACAAAAAAGCTTAGATCCAATGAGATGAATGAAGTTATATCCCAATCATGAAGTAGCAGAAAGGGGTAAAAAAAAGAAACCTTAGCTATGTTTCGTCAGAGCACGTCTATGGTAAAAGCTACGGCGCAACTCTATTTTCTATAAGTGATATGGAAAAACTTATTGGAAAAAATGACAAATTCTTACTAAAGCTACTTTCTATCTTAACCGAAAATGTATTCTCGGATAAATTAAGAAATTGTGACATTTTGGCTAATTCTGAAAACTACTTTTAAATGTTTCTAAAATACTTGGGCTGCCTATATCATTCCCAAAAACTCTTCATTGACACTAGTTCTGAAATTTCTTCTTCTGCATTCCATTATTTGGCTAAAATTCGTCTGTTTAAATAATAGGAAGAATTTATAACCCCTCCCCCCCACCCCTGAAAGAAAAATTCAAGGTACGTCCCTATTTTTGGGGATTAAATTTTATTACTTTTTTTTGAAAAACTTTTGTACATACTAGTTGATTAAACACACTTGTTAAACAAACACAAAATAACACATACAATAATACTAAAAGTAACCCACTATGGGGCTGTTAAAACCAGAAAAGTGAACCCAGAGCCATACCAAAGAAAGAAAAATTTAGATAGATAGAACCTATCTACCTGGATAAAATTTATTTATCTAGAAAGAATTTATCAAAGAATGATACATTTTCAGATTAATTAGAAAACCCTTACATTTGGCTAAATTGATAGTAATTCTTAACACTTATAACTGAATGTCCATTTTAAATCATAAAAGACTGCTAACGACAGTAACAAGCCACGGTAAACTCTAGAATTAATATGTTTAATATGCCCAAAAGCTGTCTTTCCATTCTGTAGCACAAACCCGTGGTAATCGAGAATAAAAAACATGACACCAAAATTAAATTTTGAACTTCAAAGAATTTTCATTTGACGCTCCTCCAGGAGTAGTAAGTACTTCCCTAATCAAACTTAAAATTAAAAAGCAATGACGAAACCGAATGTGTGGGCATTAAAAAAAAAAAGATTAAAACCTTTGGAAACTGTCATAGGTCCTAATATACAGTATATCACTGACATTTTCGCGTCCAAAAGCCATTGACGACGGGGAATCAGCCCTTTATCTTAGAAGTTGAAGAAAATCATACTTTAGTCTATGTTTCACCACAATTTCCTTCTTTTCGTTGATATAGTGGGTCACTGGGGCATCGCTGAGACCGGTTTCAAACCTTTTTGCAAAGCCACTGCGAGATTTTTTCGAAAATTTGGCTTATTAGCACGAACTAAAATGGAATTTTTCACAAAAACTACATTTTCTGGTGTCTTTTTCGTATCACAGGCATCGCAACAGCACTGCCTAAGCAAAGAGCCAAGTCTGTCCCGTATTTTTATTTTTTTTTTACCAAGGCACTTCATATGGGAGGAGTTGTCATGCAAACTTTCGAAAGGGCTAATTTAATTGGAACTTCAAAGTCCTAGTGCCATCATTGAAAGTCATAAGTGATTCAAGGGCAAGCGTTACCACACCCCTTATTCCCCCCTAGACATCAGTTATAAATTTTCAGAGAGCCATTTTGCTCAACATGGTTGAAAGGTACAGTAAATATGCCTCTGTGGGAATGGACTGTAAGCTATGCAATTCTCCCATTGTGTACATATACTATTTGTTAGTGAGCAGGAGGATATATTTGACCCTTGATGTCCAATAAGACTAAGGATATTAAGGTATAGCCTTTAAGGAGTGTTGAGGAGAGTTTTGAATTAGATCAAAACACACTATATTCATACAGGTTGTTAAAAAGGTGTATATCAGGAACTGCTGAGGGTGTTAAGTTGGAACTTCCAGGGAATGATGAGGGGGATGATTGACCAAAAGGCAATGTGTACACGCTGCTGCTACTACTACATCTACTGCTACTAGTGTTACTACTGCTTCTCCTGCGACTACTTCTAAGGCTATGGGTATTAAACTGAAATTTTCAGGGAATGCTAAGAATGAAGTTTAACTAAATCAAAACACACTATTTGCATACAGGTTGTCAAAAATTTTTATCAGCAATATCTTAGGAACAAGCGCATGGAGAAAATTTCATACTGTATATGATGATACTAAATCATTTAATATAATAAGAAATGAAATTTTAAATGAAATGAAATTTATGTTGTAATTATTGAAAGGGTCACCACAATCACGAGCTCTGTCTCTCCGTGGTGACCCAGTGTATTTTATTTGTTATGCGTATTATATTAATAAATTGAACTTGAACTTGAACTACTTAAGTAAATTTTCCATTACTTGTACTTGTACTTAAGTAAATTTCATACTGTATATGATGATACTAATATAATAATTAATATAATATAATACTAATATAATCATTTAATATAATAAGAAATGAAATTTTAAATTTTTTCCTAGAAACTTTTCACCATTAACCTTTTTTCTTTCTCTATGGATTTTTTTTTCAATTTTTTTCTTTTTTTCCTTTTTTTCTGTCATTCTCCGTGCACGTTTTTCTGATTGTTTTGTTATTGTGGTAATTATTTTGTCATTCTGCTTTGTGTGGTGGGCCGTGGACTTAGGTATTGGATCTTCAACTAATATTATTTGTGTTGTAATTATTGATGGGGTCACCACAATTACGAGCTCTGTCTCTCCGTGGTGACCCAGTGTTTTTTATTTGTTATGCGTATTATATTAATAAATTGAACTTGAACTACTTAAGTAAATCTTCCATTACTTGTACTTGTACTTAAGCAAAAACTATAGGGTGTATTTACTACTTGATACTAAAGTAAGATGACGAAATACTTATTACTTAAGATACTGATTATGTACATATTTTTCAAATACTCTACCTTTGACACGAAAATTTTTTGTGCGTGTGTTTTAGTAATGCACAAGAAAACATCACCTTTGGATTTAGAGTAAACTCAGATATAGATCCATGTCCTATTTTTGGATGTGAAATAAGGTATTTGCTTATGACGAAAAAATTATAGCATAATTGTCATTTCGTTTAATTTTGTTTAAAAGTTATATAATAAAAAAACTGAAATTATTTCATAGTTCACTGATCGACAGTGAGCTAACATCCCTTGTTTTCCAATAAATGTTACATGTAGTCCATTTGGGCTTATGTTTCTGACGTTAGTGTTTAAGCTTTGTCATCTTGTCAACTTAACCAGATTTCTATCATTTCATCATCTTCAGGACCTTATTGGTAAAACTACTGAAGCTATGAATCTTTACTTATCTAAATGTTGTCTGCAATAAACAAGTCTGGGGAATTCTAGCTGATCCAATGCAGTGGTATTTTGTCAAATCCATTCTGGCAAATTCACGTATTCAGACAAATCTGACTTCAGATTTGTCATTCCATTGATAAGTTATATGCCCTAAAAAAATTAAAGGAAAACTAAACTTTCTTAAAACTTGAAACCCCCTCTCCCTTGTCCTATTTGAGATAGGGTTTGCGATACCAGAACTTGATATGAGCACTGATCTTAGGCATATATGGTCAAACTTTCATTCGGATCCGTTGCTCCATTCGCAAGTTACACTAAATTAAACAGAAAACTAAAACTTTTTCAGCAATTAAAATCCACTTCTCCTTGTTATATTTGAGCTAGGGTCTTCATCCTAAAACTTGATACGCATCATGGTCCTAGGCCTCTTTGGTTCAATTTTCATTCAGATCCATCACTCCAGTCGCAAGTTACTCTGAACTAAACGAAAAAATTTTCTTTAGCAGCTAAAGCCCCCTCCTTGTTCTGTTTGAGCTAGGGTTATTATCTTTCAACTTGATGTGTCTCATGATCCTTGGCACCTATGGTTCAATTTTAATACAAATTCAGCCGGTGGTTCTGCCGCTATACTCGATTGCACAGACGGACGGACAGATTTTCCGACGTCTTAGGTAGCCATGTTGGCTCATTGGATCCCAAAAAAGGAAAGAATAGCATATCATCATCCAGTTGTCATCCCCTATTCGGATGGTGGAAAAAATCCATCAAGATAGGTTTTCGATATCCGTCTGTCCGTCCGCCCTTCTGTGCAATCGAGTATAGTGGGGAGAGCCGCCGGTTGGATTTGGATTAAAATTGAACTATTTTTATTACAATTGAGCTTAATTAAAGCGATGGGGAGGAGGCTTTAAGTGTTAAAACAATTTGAGTTTTTCATTTACTTCAGTGTAACTTGCGAATGGAGAGCCTATATACCTAGTCAGAATGTGTGATAAGATCCTGATGTGGCTTGAAAAGCAAGGCTGTTTTGTCAATCTTGCAGCCATTTAATTTCGCAAAACTTTTGATCTCCTATCATACCTAGTGGCCTGCCAAAACCTGAAGCGAGTGGGTACTAAGCGCGAAACGCTAGCCATTGTGATTTATTTTCTGTCTGAAAGACAGCGAAAAGCATTTGCTTTACGCAAAGAGAGAAACTGTGTTTCAGAGTGGAGTAAAATAACCTCTTGTACCCTGCAAGGTACGAAACTGGCAGGAATAACGTTTCTTGGCATCATCAATTACTTGCTGGTAGAACATAATGATAAATAAAAATATGTCGACGATTCGTCGCTCTTACTCGCCTAATTTCTTCATGGCATTGTCCGCACCAAGCAACTCCCAGGAATCCCTTTCTATCTACTAAGTTCACGGTGCTACGATATGAAAGTGACTATTAACTCTGTTAAATCAAAAATACTTAGACTGAACCCGCTAAAGAGAGACTACGTCCCCTTTGAATTTCCTTTCCCTGTTGTGAGTGAAGTAAAAATACTAGGTGTCATTTTCTCACATGATTGAACCTTTACTACCCATATTAATAGTGCGAGCGGTAAAGTTAACACATCTCTGCAAACCCCTTCAAAAATGTGTCACTTTGGGTGCAACACCTACAGTCTTCTTCGGGCATGCGTGTGCTAGCTACGTCCCATACTTGGATACGCTTGTACCGTCTGGGCCCGTCAGTGTTAAAAACCACCTATCTTAGTTAGTCCAAAAACAGGCAAGCAGGATTGATATTTCCCTGAGTAATAGAGATATTTCCCACCACGATGCCCTAGCAACCCTTGAAGTCCAAAGTTTGGAACTCCGTTTGGGTGACCTTATTAGGTTTGGCCAAATGCTGCTGTCTAACCCTGCTCACTGTGACATTTTCAGGGGGCTATGATGATCCACGAGCAAGGTAAGAGCTGTGAGAATAGTCCAGTTATTATTCTGAGCTGTTTAATGGTCAGTCCGGAAATCCAACAATTCAACGTCCAAGAAGTTTTCAATGAGCTTGACGAAGCACTTTCTATGTTGTCAGCCTCACGTTTCTGAAGAGCTTTGTGCCAAACGACGCAAACAGATTGCTTATATGCCCTTTTGAAAAGCCGCATGCATATAATTTGTTTTGAATTATTTGAAGTTCCCCTTAAATATTCCCATAAAAAGTTAACCTTACTAGTTTAAGTTATCTTAGTAGTAGTAGTATTGTCAGTGGCAGTAGTAGCAGTAGCTTCATGCTGTAGTAGCTTTTGGCTCGCTCAAAATAGCCTCATCATATCTTAAAGTTTCAACTGAATAATCACAGACTAATTGAGATATTGCTGGTACACCCTTTTCACTATTTACAAACTCATGATACGTTAAGATTCAGTTCAACATACCCTAAACATTACTTGAAAGATCCACCTTAATACCCTTAGTTTCAGTAGTCCCCGAATATCAAACATTTACGGAATTCCCCGAATTTTGAAGACTTGTCCCCAAATTTGTATTTCGAGATCGGAAGTTCTATTGGCGGCCATGTTCTTTCTTGCCACTTTTTAACTGCATAAAACGAGGATTGTCACAAGGCGAAAAACCAGAAACCGACACGCAATCAACTCAGTTCCATAAACCCTGAACACTAAACATTTCATGGATCAAAAAATAATTTGTAAGTTATTTAAGCAGTTTAGATAGCAGGTTAACGTATTCATGATTCCATTACTGACATAGAGACAAGGTGAACACACTACTCATTGTCTTTTTACATTTTTCTAATATAATAATCATTTTATTTGCAAATACATTCCCCATTGTTCCTATATATATCTCCTCTTATTATATATCTGTGTTGTTTTGCAGCTCTTAGTCAGGGCTGGGGGTGTCCAGGGTAATATTAATTGCTGCACCTCTGCGTGCAAGCCCCTGATGCTGTGTCTCTCTAATGCACCCAAGGCAGCTTTAACATCATCTCTGTCCTGAAAGATACATGCTAGAACAAAAAGAGAGGCATTTTGAGGTTCAAATTTATTTTCATTGGTAAATTTTCATTTTTAATATAATTTAGGGTATCACTTGATGCCCTTTCATGCTCTTTCAAGTCAATATGGTAAATGTTAACTTTCTTCACAAGCTTTCTAAACTGGAAACTATGCTGCAAAGCAGCACAGTTTCCATAGCCTACTATAGTACTTAGAAATGCTAATTCTAGAAGTGTATCCATTTCTGGTTGACCCTCCTCCTCCATGGGGCAAACTAAAAATTTTTAAAGTGTGATTGCTTGCTTACAGGTAACATTACCTATAGAGTAAAGTATATTAGTCCATGAGCCTCATGGGCAGCAGGGCAATGTCTATATTCTATATTTATTTAATAAACCTTGTTTGAGGTTATATAGAATATAGAATACAGACCTCATTCTGCTGCCCACAGGGCTCATAGACTAATATGCTTTGTTCTATAGCTAATGTTACCTGTAAGCAAGCCTACTTTATGCAATTTTAGTCTCATTAGGGGGGATTTTAGAAAGCTAAAAAATAGATATACTTCTCTAATAATGACAAAGAAACAATATGCAATTGTCAGAATCTTGCTATATGCAGTAATATACAGCTTAGACAGCTTGTGACAAAACTAACTTTTACTGTCAATATGCTTAATAAGTAATTAAGTCAATAGCTTCTTTTGTTTTTTTACATTTTTTTCAATTTCCACCTTCTCTCCTCTCAGTAGCACCAAACATTCAAAACAAAACACTATTTAAACATTTAAAAAAACTAAATGCCACATACACTTTACTTTTCTTTAAAATAGCAGCCAAAGGGTAGTCCTTGCATTATTGTACTACTACCTCTAGACTACATTAAAAAAATTCTTTGCTGCAGAGTGGACACCCTCTTGCTACAGAAAGCCCCTGCTTATGGTAGTCACTTTACAACATCAAATAGTAAACTTTCTTGTATTCCAATTCTAAAAAGAGGTTGCTAATCTGAAAACATTGAAATATTACCCCTACCCCCTCCCCCCCCAAAAAAAAAAATTGCTTCTAGAAAAAATCACATTTTAAGCCCTCAATAGGGCTCCAAAAGGTACAAAAGTCAGTAAATTTAGAGATAGGCTATTTTCATTTCTGAGCTGTGAGTTGGGTGAACAAACAATTTACTGGCCTAGCCTTTTTTATGCTCTTTCCAAATATCATAGGCCTAGTTGTTTACTCAGAAATTCAATTTACAAGCCTTTATGGTCCCTCAAAGATGATACATTGCTCTCTTATTTTTGGCTTTAGAAATTGTCGTTAGCACATTTCAAATGTGGGCCCACTATACTTTACTACCCCCTCCCCTCAATGTGAAAAGATATAACCCAAATTATGTTTCTCATGTGTTTCTTGGTTCCTGATTTTGTCACAGCTGATTCAGTTTACTGGTAGCATACATAGGTTAAAAAAGAATAACACCAATGGCTTAAAGTAAATGCAGCATTTTTTTTAAAGATTTATAAATAGAAAGAGAAGGATGGGTCTATTAATATAAATAAATAAAACAATGCAAGCAAATGGCCCAAAGCAAAGCTTTAATTATTTATTCGATTTGATCATGGTGAATTAATGCCTATGGATTTTATAATTTTAACAAAACAGACTTATAACCATATAGTAAGTTTTTAACCAATATATCAATTCTATTCTATAGCCAAAAATTAGAGAAAAAGTTATCATCTTTAGGGGGGCATAAAAGTTAATTTCTGATTAAAACAACTATTATATATAGAACAATATAATGCCGTTAGTATCTGCTAATGGCAAATGTCCATGACATCCTATTCTATCATGAAAGAGACATGCTAGAACAAAAAGAAAGACATTTTGAGGCTTCAAATTTTATTTTCATTGGTAAATCTGCATTCTCAACATAATTTAATTAGGATAAAAATGAATAGCCTACATTGCCTGCCTGATGCCTTTTCATGTTCTTTCATAATTCAATAATTGCTTCTTTTTTTTATCCCACCTCCTGTCCTTCTACTTCTTCTTGGGAATGCCAAGCCTTCTGGAGTCCACTTCAGTTTCCTTTGTGAGTCACAATGATTTTCAATCTGCATGTGATGATGGGTCAGAAATAAGTACTGCTACCATGTGATCTACTTGTAGATATTATGGTGTCTTAGGAAATCAAAAATACTTTTGTATAGATGACTTCAGTGTTAGCTGGTAGGCTTGAGAGCAGCAACATGTTGATATCAGGCTGGAGGTTTGCCTCACTGAAGATTCTCCCAATGTTGATTTCCAGCTGGATGCATTGACATTCAAAAATCAGGTGGTTCAAGGATTGTGGAATAGAGCTGCAAAGCCTGCAATATGGATTGGCTTGTTTATGCCAAGTAAACTCCCCTTTTCTCATGATCAAAGAGTTGCTTTTGATTCTATAATAAAGAATGTTATCTGCCCTTGATGGAAATAAGGATGGAATGAACATTTTTTGAAGAAACTCTTCTAAGTATCTCTCTGAAGGTCTGGGCCTTCAAATTGGGGTTGATTGGATTATACAAGGAGCTACTAGCTAGCTGGTCTGCTATGTCATTATATTTGATGCCTTGGTGGCTTGGGATATGCTGGAACTTGACTTCAATAAGGCTATTTTGGAAACTAATTAATTGATTTCTGATTGTCCTCAGGTCTGTATCCGTGGCACTCCAATGGATGTTATCAATGAGCTGCTGGGCGCCTTTGGAGTCTGGGAGAAAAAGTTCTCTTTTGGAAGCCGGTGGTTTAGTATTGGTGACCTTTCAAGCCTCTTTTATGGCCAATAGCTCTGCAGTAAAGATGGAAGTACTATCAGGAAGTCTGTTTTTTTTTATATTCTGTGAATAACTTGGGATAACAGAAACTGAGTTGCATTTGCTGCCTTTAATTGAGCTGTCAGTGTAAATTTGGAGAGAATCAGGATACAAAGTGGTCACTTTCTCATGAAAAAGCATCTGAATCTGGATTGGAGCTAATTTGTCTTTTGCAAGGGTCTTAACTCTAGTGAAACACTTGGAGGTGACACTTGCCATCCTGGGGGGATAAGAAAATGTCTGAAACAGGGTGAGTCAAGTTTCAAAGATGGGACAAGCTTGTTACCTTATAGATGTCAGATAATGCAAGATACTATCTTTGGCAAAAGTGAGCTTAAAAATATTGTGTTCATGACCTATAGCTCATATCTTGCTGTAATATTTGATGATCAGCATATTCTGACTTTCTGAAATAGCTGGCAGACTGGTTAAGTGTTTCAATTTGTTAGAGGGGCACTGAGCATGAAGCCCCAGGGCAATTTTGGATTGTTTCTAATTTGGCAAGATTAGTCTTACTACATTCTCCATATGATTCACTGGCATACTCAATCTTTGAATGAATAAATCTCTTGTAAAAATCAAAGAATATTTCTTGGGAATTAGCCCACTTTGACCCTGCCAGGCACTTAAGGATGAGTAAACTTTGCATGCATGAATTTTTCACACAGTTGATTTGATTTTACCAAGTCAGTCTTGGATCAAGGTATGCTCCTAGAAATTTATGTGCTACAGCATATTCTATTTCAATATTGTTGATAAATAATTTTGGTGGTTTGACAGACTTTTTGTTGTGGAATATGATTGTATAGTCTTAGACTTGGAGATATGTAGAGAAAAGGCTGCTAACTCCTCTAATGCTAGATTAATATTATTGGGAGTGATATTTGTATCTCTACCTGCTGACAAAATAACTAAGCTGTTTGCAACTTGTAACTTGGACATTAAATCACTGCTGAACTGAAGCTCACTTACAACTAATAAGAAAAGAAGGGGACTGAATATGGACCCCTGTGGCTTCTATCAGATGGATAACTGAAGAGGAACTTAATAACTACATCCAGGAAATCCATCCCTCTTAGAATTTGACAAATGAGATTCTTGTAAACATGGTCCAAAGCCGATTCAAAGTCAACTAAGACTGCTATTATGATCTCACTGCTATTTATGACATTTATTGCAGCTGCTTCAAGCTGTATTACATTATCTACAGTATTACACCCCTTACAAAAGCCAGCCTGGGAATTAGGTAGAATTCTATTAATTTCCACAAACCATTTTAACCTCCTATGCAGCTTCTTTTTAAAAAATTTCCAACAACTGGTAGTAGTGACATAGGCCTGTAGGAATTGATTAAATCTGGAGGTTTACCTTGTTTTCTAATTGGGATTATAATGGTCTGTTTCCATATCCTTTTATTATTGCCAGCCATTCGATTTATAAATAAATGAATTTTACTTGAAGGAACATTATGGTCAGTTTTTGATTAAAAATCATTCCAGGCTGAGCACTTGACCTTCAAAACTGTTTTCTTCACTAAAGCTTCAGCCTTCCTTGCTTTCTTTTTACTTAAATGTTTCTTGTTTCTTTTAAATGTTTCTTGCTTTCTTTTTACTTAAAACTGCACTTCTGCAGTCTTGACTCCACCAGGTTTTTTTTAGACTTCTTTAACAAAGAAATGGGTATTTGGTCAGATAATTTCTTGATTGAGTCTTCTGCTGCTGTTAAGAGGGTATCACTTAGTTTTTTGGCTATAATTTCAATATCTTCCTCTAGGCTGATAGTAGAGTAATCAGTACTATCTAATTGGTGTTTGAAGAGGGTCCAGTCTACTGTCTTTAGATTGAATCTCACTGTGAGGGAACAGGAGTGTATTTTGCTGCATGGATTTTAATAAGGGTTGCAGTATGGTCAGTCTGGAGATCTAGGACAAGAAAAATTTGCATTTCAGACTCAAGCCAAGTTGGACCAATCTTTAAATCAATTGTTGATGAGGTATTATTTCCAATATTGTAGTAGATGGGGAGACCATGTGTAGTTAGAGCTGCAAAATTGTTAGAGGTGAAAATAAATTATTCTATATTCTTACCTGCATTGCTGGAGTGTACACAATTTTCCCTTATAGGGCTATGAGCATTAAAGGCACCAAAAACGACAGTGTTTTTATCTCTTGCATTCTTCTTCAAGCACAGTTTTAATATCATTGCTGCCATTAGGATTGTAAAAGGATGAGACTTTTAAGGGATGTCTATCTTGGAGATATAAATTCATGCTCACCACATCAATCTCATTCAGGTACTCTCTTGAGGCTATTGCTGAATGCCTTGTTAGAATTTCTTTGACTTGCTCTTGCTGAATGAATTTCCTTGTTAGAATAGCTTTGATTTGCTCTGATTGTCCAGATGTCAAAATGAGGTTATTTGGGGTAAAAATGTGCCCAACATTTGGAATTTGGTACTATTCATCTGATCAGTAACTTCAAGTGTTGGAGCTGTGTTTTTTTTTTATTTCCCAAGTGTTACCATTGGCATACTGGGTCATTCTTGGAGCATCTGTGCTATTGTTTTTACCCGTGAGGGCGTTTGTATAGGAAGTGCTTGCATAATGATAAGCTTGAATGCTGGGGTTTTCTGCACCTCTTTAATTTAGATGGGGCCAGCACTTGACTTTTGAGTCATAGGTATTTTAGCTGCAACAATTGAGAAACGAATGTTCTGCTCATTTGTGATTGTCAGAATGTCTGCACATTGATGGTGGGTGGGGCATAGATCTTTTTGAAGTGCACTGTGTCCTAGGGTCTTACAGTTTTGCATTATGACTCAGGAGCAGGACAGGATGTCAAGTTATGGTTGTCTTTTCCACATTTGGAGCAGGGGGGATTTATTTGCTGGCAATTGTTTTTAGTGTGGCCATGTACATGACATTTGATGTACTATAAGGGCTTGGCCTTGTAGGGCTTGAAAGGGAATTTTCGCCCATATAGATATACATCATGCTTGAGCTAATTTTTCATTGCAACCAAGATTTACTTACTTGCTGTTAGGCTTTTTCCATTTCTTTTGTTAAGCCTAATCATATTGCCATCATCAACTACTTGCTGGTAGAACATACCAACAAATATAAACTTTTTGACGATTTGTTGCTCTTACTCCCATATCTTCTTCATGGCAATGTCCCCACCAAACAGTTCCCCAAGATGACTTTTGATCTACTAAGTTCGCATTGCTCTGACACGAAATTGACTATTAACTCTGTTAAGTCAAAAATATTTAGACTGAACCCACAAAAGAGAGACTCGTCCCCCTTGAAGTTCCTTTCCCTGTTGTGAGTGAGGTGAAAATACTAGGTGTCATTTTGTCACGTGATTGCACCTTTACTACCCATATTAATAGTGCAACCAGTAGAGCAAACGCATCTCTGCAAACCCTTTGAAAACTGTGTCACTTCAGGTGCAATGCCCACAGTCTTCTACAGGCATATCTGAGCTATGTATGCCCCATACTTGAAAACGCCCGTCAGTATTAAGAACCACCTATTAATGCAGTAACTGGAGTCAGTCCAAAAACGGTCAACCAGGATCATCCTGAGTAATAGAGACATTTCCTACCACAATGCCCTAGCAACCCTTGAACTCTAAAGTTTGGAACTCCGTTTGGGTGACCTTATCCTGAAGTTTGGCAAAATGCTGCTGTCTAGCCCTGCTCACCGTGATATTTTACCCCCAGAAGCCCTGACAGTCAGCCGTATGAGACAGAAGCTAAAACTTGTGCCTGTGTGTGCTCAGACAAACCGCTACCAGAACTCTTTCATCCCTTTTTTATGTCAATATATCATAGTGCACAATAACGTGGTCTGTATTTCAACATCAAACTAGCCATTTGAGTTTCAATTGTTTTTTAAATAAACCTTTCTCTCTCTCTCTCTCTCTCTCTTCCTGATGAGTCTTATAACTCAGATTTGATTTCTTGTGTTTCCAAAGAAAGATCAATCCTATTAAATACATATTGGAGTTTTTTTTTTCTCTGATGAATTTCATGGCTTCAATTCCCTGAGTTAAAAAGCTGAATTAAACTAGAATTTTGAACTACTTTATCAGCTCCTACAGCTTCTTGGAAATAAAGTTCTGCTGTGCCTGATTTTTGGACACTAAGCTCAAAGTTAACTATGGCTACTTTAAAATAGATTTTCTGATTAATGCATGAAAATCTGCTATGAAAGGTGTTCTGTTTTTTTTTTTTAATTGATACAATATGATAATTTGGAACAGTTGGGTATTGAAGAAGCTCTGAAATTTTTCGTTTTGTTGCTGGTGACTCAGGTTGTTGATACTAACATTTCGTGGGTTTGATTTTATGGATCCTTTTCCTTGGTTCGCTTTGCTTCTTTTGGGGCATGCTGCTGCTTTTGGTTTGATTTTAGAGGTGATTGCAGCATCTTTGAAGCTTACTCAGCAAGGAAGCGTTGATCCCTGCTCACCTGACCCTGCAGTTTAAGGGATTTTACTCCCAGCAGGTACACCAACGCTTGCGGCAGGTGAGCAACCCTCTTCTGCTTGCTTAGTCAGTGAATTAACACCAGGATGAAGATTCACTGACTTTTTGGCTGAATTTTTAAATTCACCCAAAAGAAAATTATATCAGCAACTTTTTAGAAGCAAAGAAAATTCGAAATCTGGAAATATTGAAATCTCAAAGAAATTAAGCTTATATATCACCAATTAAAAAAAGCACAAAAAATAAAAAAACTAAATAAAAAATAACTAAAATAAAAAAAAAAAAAAAAAAAAGAATAAAACCCCCCCAGAGAAGTAACTATAATATAAAACTTTAGGGTCTATTAATAAGGAAAGTAACACATTAGGTTTGGAAAAATGTCTTTGACTCACAATTTGAGGCAGTAATCCACAATTTCAATTTCACAGTAACCTATGACTTTGTTGATCAACAATGAGAATCCATCAGCTTCTTTGATTTTCAGTTTTTCCATTAGAATTAGGTTTTGCATCAAAACAGTTGAAAGATTACAACATTTGGGCTTATCAGACAGTCAGGAATATAGCAGTGATACATGAGAGACTAATTTCAGGGGGGAATCCTATACCTTCAAGCTCACTTAACATCAGACATATTGAAACCTTTAAACAAAAAGATTGTTGAATGCTCACAGATGTTCGCCTTATATATGAGATCAGATACAGCTAGGTGTGAAATAAATTGATTGGAGGCAGACAGACTATGGTAAACAACATTTATTGTCGATGATTCAGATCCAACGTGAAATTTCAAACAGACATACTCAACCAATCTACTATCAGAATAAATGAAAGAGTAACTCATAGTTCCATCTCTCAGTCCAGTTCTGCAATATATTGCTGCTCCACTATGACATTCAGTGCTATACAATGTCAGCTTAGTTAATGGCAAAATTGGAAAATGTTCTATGCTTCCTGTTTCACCACATCTGCTCTGGTCAATTCCCCCCCCCCTGATATTTCAGGCTCTTTTGTTTCCTAAAACGTATCAGTTGAAAATTTGAGTCTTATGTGTTAAAACTTTTTACAGTGGAAATGAATACACCCTCTACATCTGCAAATAGGACAGAGGTGGAATCATTGAAGAATAGATATTTTGCCCCCAGATTAAAAAAGAAATCATTGAAAAAGAAAATCAGACTAAATGCTTCTTAATAATGATCTTAGCAGTATAACTAGATAGACCAAATTGGTTTAGTTTTGTCATGGAATTTTGTAGAAGGGGATCCACTTGAGGAATCATTTAATTGTTCTAATTTTTATTTCCAGTATTTAGTTGAAACTCCAATTCGCTTGTTTGTCATTAAAATGCCTAATAAGTGCTGATAGCGTCCTATTCCTTGCGTTTTGGATTCACGTACTAACTCATAAATATTGAACAGCCTCTGTGTACAATACCATGCTGACTTCTTGCTATTTTTGATTTTCTAAATATTTCGTTTAACCAGCTCCAAAAAAAAGAACTGACCAAAATGTGCAAAGAATTATGACTGAAATTAGTGGTATTTCACACCACATCAGTGCTACTTGTGGAACATTTATCTCTGCATCAGCATGCTGTACGAAATGTCTGCTGGGAATGGAATAGTGTGAATTTAAACAAAATATGTGTGTTTTTCTCACAAAATAGAAATTTTGTGTGCATGTGTAAGTGGTACCAACCCATTCTCTTTCTCTACTATTATCAGTTTCATCTTGCAGTACTAGGAGACCATCCTTTGCTTATTAATATAAATCGGCAAACCCACAAACAAAACAATTAAAAAAAATGTTTGAGTAAATCATGTATTATAAGTTTAGTACAACAAATTAAATCTTATAGAGTCAAAATCCACTCAAAATTACGAGCAAATGAATAATATAATACCTGGCGCTATTGGAATAGACCTAGGTTCAATTATGAGATTGAGCATCTTTTGCTTGGTGCGGGGGAAGTTGGGGGGATATGTACTGCAAAGTCATTGGTGAATCTGGCTGAAAAAAGTCGAGTGTATACAACATTCACCTTCGCCCACCCGAAAGCTTGTCTATGCTACACTACTGTCGTCTGCTATAGCTCATTGCTGACAACTTTAGTAAAACCCGAGCACCAGCACTTACATTTGTTATTGTTTAATGTGTAATTATTGTTTATAATGTACTGCGTAATGTTTTTAAATTCACTAAGTAGCGTGTTTGTTAAATAGTTACTTTTCTTCACTACCGCTTGAATAGCACATACCTCAATGGCTTACGCTCTTGCCCCCCCCCCCCCCGCAATAGAAATACTTTAGCTACGCGCCTGCTTATGGCATGTCACTAGAACCAAAATACATTAACAAGAATTTACCATTCTCAACACAGCACAACAGATCCACCATGGACCTTGATTTTGTTCTGAAGTGCCGATTAAAGTAATTGTATATTTAGTATGTCTATAGTAGATTTGAAATTTTTATACTGTTTCTTTTAGAATTGGACATGCACTAGACTAATACCAGCTTTTTGCTATCATGGAAAGTAATTGAGTTAGGTGAATGAAACTCCCAGGAAGTAATCCAGAGCCTCAATGAGACCCTGGAAAGGTCTTTTAAAGTATCTAACTCAGCATCACAAACCTCCCCCAAATGGGACCGATCTCTGATGGCCTCACAAATTGCTTGTGTTATAAAAGTCTAATCTTCAGACATAGATCTATTTCTAAAATAAGCCATCCAAAAAGTATTTTGATCATAAGGCCTTCACTCAGTCCACACTTATCATGTTTCAAAGATTCATATAACTGTTCTTGTAAATGTGGAAAAAATATTTCTTAATGTGGCTTAAAAGTCTGCTAAGACCATAGGAATTGTATTTTTGCAGCCAAATTAAAAGAGACTAAAACCACAAAGTAAGGTAAAAATTTTTTTTTCAAAATTTGTTCTTAAAATCAGCTGGGTTTTAAGCCATATTAAGGGCTTTTCCCTAAATTTAAGAAATAAATTTTTAAACTTGTCATACCTTATAAATCAGGATTGAGCAAGGTATGAGACTCAAAACGATTTCCTTGTGCCTGATATCAGTAGTGTATCAATTTCTCAAGGTTTCACTCTTATAATATAATGATTGTAAAAGGTCATCTTAGGTCAGTGCCCTTTAGAGGGGAAAAGAGTGGAGGTAGGTACTTCACAACACCTTCCCAGGAGATCGTTGAGTCTGTGGATTCATTCTTGAGAATTTCATTCACATTCCTCAACTGCTTCAAGATAGACTGAAGCCTTTATCTGAATTCGTATTCCAAATTTGTAGCAAAATACTGCAGTGTTTTTTGTTGTTGTTGCCATCAGCTGTAAATTATGGGAAATAAAACATGAGAATGATGATTTTCAGGCGGATACTCCAACTTCTTCCAATTTCTATGTAAATATTTCTATTTGTATAGAAGAATTAATTCATATTTAAAAATTATATTTATATTTTAAAAGATAGAAAATTTACATTTTTTCCAACTTTTATATAAAAACAGTCAGATCCACTTGAAACCAGCTAGGACGTGTAATTTGGCCAAGAGGAAATGGGTTATAGTGGCTTTCTTAACTTGAAATTTGCCAGGCAGATACAAACAACCATGGAGACTAAAAACATGAAAGATCAAACAAATGACCTTTACGATTGAGACATGTTTCATTATTTCATTGTGTGATAAGTTTCATTCTTTATAGATTTCTTCTCTATTTCATCAGACATGTAAAAATACAGACATGTGTAATAAAGACATGTGTATTAAAAGACATGTAAACACACAGACATGTGTATTAAAAGACATGTGTAAAGACATGTCTGTGTAAACACACAGACATTTGCATTAAAGACATGTGTATTAAAAGAAATTTAGACGCACAGACATGTGTATTAAAAGACATGTCTGTGTAAACACAGACATGTGTATTAAAGACAAGTGTATTAAAAGACATGTAAACACACAGACATGTGTAAAGACATGTCTGTGTAAACATAGAAATGTGTATTCACAGACATGTTTATTAAAAGGCAAGTAAACACACCCTTATTTTGCAAATACTGAATTTTTTGAACTAACGACAAACATTGCACAGGGTTTTATGTTTTGGGGCAAATTAATTAGGTATTAGCTAAAATATATAAGATCAGCATGGATTTGGTGTCAAGAAATTGAGAATAAAGTTGGTCGTAAAGTGAAACAGCGTATTTTGAGACCACCTTCAATAAATGTGTCATCTTTTTTTTTTTAAAGAAAATATCATTCATAGGACATACCATTTTAAAAGTATTGAATTAGCAACTACAGTGTTGATCAATGGCAAAGAGACAAAACCAAAGCAACTGCCCTATAAATCAATGGTAAAGGAACAAAACCAAACTATTATTCTCGGAATAATTTTGATCACAAAACTGAACAAAGGTTGCTGCAATATCATTATGGCCAAGCAATGACAATCCTGTTGAACTGCTTTTTAATATAGAAGAAAGTCTATCATCCATTGTTTTACCTCTATCTTTTGTATCTATTTTCTCCTCTTCCCTGTTGAAAATGCACTGACCTCTGAAGACCATAACCAAACTTTGTGCTAGTTCCAGGGTTAGTTCCAGAATATTCAGTGTTAGTTCCACAGGACAAATTAGGACAGTAGAAAGTAGAGTAACACCGATCGGTAAAATACCGACTTGCAAGGTTTTGAAGACTTGTAGAAATATTTATTAAATTTTAAAGAATATAACAAAAATTCCTATCCAAATCATCAGGATT
Source organism: Artemia franciscana (assembly GCF_032884065.1). Classification (NCBI taxonomy): domain Eukaryota; kingdom Metazoa; phylum Arthropoda; class Branchiopoda; order Anostraca; family Artemiidae; genus Artemia; species Artemia franciscana. Next base: position 67,132,372 of record NC_088864.1, read on the forward strand.
ATATGCAGTAGAGATAAGAGCTTTAAACCTCTTCCCCAGGCATGATTTATGCTCTGGGCTCATCTGTGGAAGTATAAATCACCTAACTCAACTAACTTCCAAGATAGCTCATCATCTAGAATTTTACCCTTATTGTACTTGTAAAGCTACAAAGCAAGGACCTTACCAATATTGAAATATTTTTTATAGTTTAGCTTTAGGTTATTTCTTTTAGAATACAGGCTTTGGCAAGATAGTCCCCGGAATTGGTTCTGGATTTGAAGCCAAATTTAAATTAAAAAACAAAAAAAGTTTGGACCTATTTTTCTGGGAATTTTCAGACTTTTAGGAAAAGAATGAGGTTGGAAATACCTCCCAAAATGTACATTTAGACCATATATCCACTCCCGAAAGTTTTTTTTCTTGAGCAGTATGTTTCCATACTCTTCAAAAATTCACTTTCATGGAGGGTGTAGTTGGGTGCTTGAAAACGCCTTTCTGGGCTTTTCGTCAATTTGCCTTTTTCGAGGGTCATGGCAGCATTCTGTCTACCATTCTGGCGACTTTGGACCTTAATTACTTACTTACTTTGGTAGAAACCAGAAGATGAACTTTCCTGCCTGGCACCATGGATTTTGCAACGCTTCCATTGATCATGTCAATCTGTCAGCTGTAGCTTACCTAGCAATCTTCAACCAGTCATTGCCCTATCTCCATTCACGCCTCTGGTAAACTTGGTGCAATGGTTGGACCATGGGTAATCTTGGTTATATAGCTGTATTGTCAAATAATGAAGTCAGTCTAGGCCAATTATATAAAAGAGCACATCATTGCAAATTCCAAACCAACTGCATTCTGCCCAATAGGATTTAAGACCCTAGGGCTTTACTAAAATCATCAGTAAATAAGCAAAACTGCATTTTGGACAATGATGCCATTTAGATTACCAGAACGGATTATAATTTTAATGTCATTAATTTTAAGAAGGCTATAGTAGATTTTTCGTAGTTCATCTTCTTCTTTTTTTACTATATTTTGGCTGCACTAAGTATAACCACCATGTCAAGTCTGCAAAACTATTTTATTTTCTGTTATTTCTTCCTTGAAGTAATGTACTTAATGTTTCGTCAATTTCATAAGATATTCATCAGATGCCAGAAACCCCTTTAAGAAAGGGGTTTCATCTTGATTTGAATTATGTTCCACCCATCCTTGAAGATTGTTTTGGGGCTTCTTCTTTCACCAGTCTATGGTTGTAACTCCTGTACTAAATTTTATCATCTGCTAGGTGGAATGGGTGTGGTAAGTTGGGCGACGAGAAGTTGTTCTTCCATCTCTTTGGTGGGCACCCTCTTGGTCGAGAACCATGTACCCGGCCTTCAAGTGCTATTTTAGGGAGACGAGCGCTTTCTATGTGTTGCATGTGTCTTACCCATCTAAGCTGTTGCAGTTTTATTCTGTTGAGGATGGTTTGTTTGACCTTGAGATTATAGAGAAGCTTGATGTTGGATGGAGATTCTATAATGATAAATGATATCAGCAATACGTCATTGTGATTTTATTTCAAAGACAGTAAGACGGTTCTGATCATCTGTTTTAGAGTCAAAGACTCACATGCATAAATGGTGTTACAGGTGATGAGCGAGTTGAGTAGCCTCACTTTAAGCAATGTTGATAAGTTCTTGTACCTCCAGATGGGCATCACACCTTTTAAGTTGGGATTCGCAAGTGCCAGTCATCTCTTGGTATCTATCGAGTGGTTCTTGTCAGAGTTGAGTAAGCTACTAAGGTGGGTAAATTCTTTGGCCCACTCTATATTATCAACTTCAAGCTGGAGGCTGAAGTCTACCAGAAAATTAGGTTTACGTGAGTAGCACATGACTATCATTTCGAGGTGTTGATGGTCATTCCAAAGAGGCTGGGGGTCGTTTGGACGATGCTGGTCTAGGGTTAGAGGTCATGGAGGGAATCGGAAATCAGGGAATCAGAATTTTAATGAGGTTGGATCCTTTTAGGGGAATTCCTCAGTTTCAAATTGTTTATATTTCAAATAATAAGCGGTTTCTTGTACAACCTTTATACAAACTATTTTCTTACAACTTCATCATTTTTCCTAAGATGCTTAAAATTAAATATTTATCAAATGAGCACTATCTGGTCAATTGTGTTGTATGGAATGCCTATTGAATTTGTTGTTTCAGCTTAGGCTAGAAGTTCTTGTAAACACTGCAGAAATAGGGGAATGACAATCATGTTGCAGGTTAGTCTATGATGCATTGAGCAATATTTGAATAAGAAAATACCATTCAGCAAAAATTCATTTGCAAAATTGAACTTTGCCCCGCCCCCTTACACCAAAAAATTGTTGTGTCATCACTGATCATGGGAAGCTTGTATTCAAAATTTTTCTTCCCTAGGTAGAACCATCAAAGGTGGTGTTCAATCTTGGACTGGGATTCCTAAACCTGGTCGTGATAAGATTCTTAGTGATATTGAAGCAAAAAGCTGCCGAATATTTGAGCTCAGCAGAAATGGAAAATATCTTGCTTGCTGTGGATCTAAAGGGTAAATTGTTTTATGGTTTTAACAGCTTGGCTAAAGACAACTTCTATAGTATTCTGGAAAGAGGATCATATCCATGTGTGTTTCTAGGTCTGAGTTCTTCTGAAACGTTAAAAATCAAATATAAAATATACACTTTCGGTTAGATTAGCTAATGGCAAAAAAACAAAAACAAAAAAAAAACATGACCTTTTCAATTGTGGGCTCCTAGACAATCCCAACTCCCTTCCCCCTCTAAGTAAATATAATGTTTAAAATTATTGCAGGAAAACGTAAAACAAATGGATGAAACTAATTTCTGCATTTTGATGCTTTTAAGTCTGGACAAAATATTGGCTTGGGAGTCCAAACTTGTAGCTTTAAGGTCCAGGGTTGCCACTACCAAATAATAATAAAAACTGTTTGTTAAACAGAAAAATTACCTAGATTAAGGGGGAAATTATTGAAAATACACTTTTTTTGAAGTTCTAGCTTCATTTTGCTTTTTTTGTCAGTACCTTCTAAAAATATTTTTAGCTTTTTGGAGGGTGTGAGATAAATATTTAAATTTTGTCCTTCGGACTAATCTGATACACTGTCACGCTACTGCCTGAAGGTTGAATATGTTTAAGGTTGTACCTGCTGCTATTGATTTTCAGGTATTGGTTGTTCTTGTGTGCAATATTTAGACTGGTCCTCTACAGTATTATCATCAGGCCATTTAAAAATCTTAAAGTCTCTGCCAAAAAATGAATAAGATAATAAATCACTTACTGCCTGGGAAATCGTTATCTAAAATGATACACAGCATAAGAAAAACAAAACTAGGGTTGAATAGCTTATTTTCAGAAAGAATGTGGTTGCAACTATCCGTAGTGCTTTCAGGGGCAAATTTTTTTTTGGGGGGGATAGGATTGAAAGTAGGTCTCTTGAGTATATTTAACATTGGGGTTGCAAAGACACCCGACCTTACTTCATCCTTATCTTCATGAAGACTAAGGTTTTTTTTTCCTAATTTCAAAAGCCTCTTTGAACTTCTGCTTCCAGTATTAGGGGAGGGGGTGGCCGCCTAATTCTGTCTTTGTCAAAGTGCAACAGACGAGATGGATTTCGAAATCCCCTGTTAATGCAGTAGCTCCTGTATTGGTTGGACACTGATACCCCAAGACCAGGGTATAAATGAGTACGCTTATTCCATTGAATCCTGCGTGATAAAGGAAACCTGGGATATATGTTCAAATATTAAGAGCTACCTCTAAATATTGAAAAAAAAACTCAGAGTGGTCATTAACATTAGAAAAGATTCTCCTAGTCTTAATTGAGACGGGGATGGAGTGAGTCTGAATGTTATTTTGAACCCTTTGTTGAATAGCTTGCTGAGCTATTGTTTAAATCCTATTCCCCCAGCAAAAAGAGTTTGCCAGCTCAAAACAAAACGCATTGCTGTAATTTGGATGCCTCTCCAAAAATAAGGCAGCTCTCCCTTTTTTATTTTTGTCTTTCTTGTGCTGTGTGGGTTTTTGGCGATTATTTTCCGACAGTTGGTGACTTTGTTTTCTGGTTTATGTTTGGCAGAGAATTTAAATTCATGAATACCTTGATGATTTTGCTGCAAAGGAGTCCTGTGGTAAAGCAGTGGGCTTGACCTTATATTTGTAATACGGGACCCACGGATAAAACCCAGATATAGCAACACACTGCAGAGCCGACGCAGGATCTTAGTAGTCAAGAAGTGTCGTTAATCCGATTATTGACGCTGTAAAGGGCCAGTCTAAATATCCGTCCTGGCTGAGTGGTTGGCGCGCTGGCGTGGGAATTCTTTGTCCAAGGGGCACGGGTTCGATCCCAGCTGTGACCACTTATTTAGTTTGGGACGGGGGTCAGTGGCGTGACTCTGTAAGCTCAGCCAGAGTCGACCCAGCTCTAAATGGGTACTTGGAGAAATATGGGGAAGGTAAGCAGGAAGGGTGTGTGAAAGCACAGGATGGTTGGCCCCCAACCGCCCATCACACTTCCTGGCTGAAGGGCCATGAAACGGAGAACAGCACCGCTGGTTTGGACCTTAAGGGTCTAGTGGCATCTTACTTACTTTTACTTACTACTACTTACTAGTCGAAATATCGCGTAAAGGAAGAATTGAGGGCTAGCCATTGCTTCAAGGGAGCTTAGATACTGGTTCCGAATATGTCCATCGATCATCAGGCTTGGCTAAGAAATTATCTTTTTTCTGAGATAATTGCCTAAAATCGATTGTGAAGTGGTTATCAAGGGGTGGGCAATATTAAGGGCAATGTATGTTGAGGCACACTATTTCTTTTACTGACAGCTTAGCATACTGTTTTTGACAATTGCCTCAGGAGTGTAAAAATGTCAGAGATTATCTTTAAGCGTGATAGAGACGACTTAATGTTTGTTCTTAAACATACAATGTAGTTTTGAAGGAAAGCTCGAAGTTCAAATTAACGTCCAATAGTGCAACACTGAAGAAAATTAAGAAGGAAAAAAAGAAGAAAAAAACAATTATAGCAAAGACATTGTTATTTGCGGGAAATACAAATCACTCAAAACTACTGATAAACAGCAGGAATGGCAAATATTCAGGAAACAGTACTGTTAACTTATCTATTCCTTATTCTTTTTTAGTTTCTGCGAATTCAATTTTTTTCGATTTTTCTTTGCATTGTACTTTTCTGGTTGAAATGTCCTTGATGTATCATTTTCTATTTCGTGTATGGTATTTCTGAAACTCCCATGTTTAACAATGGCCACGTCAGTAAAATGATCTTTAAGCTTGTCTTATCCGAGGTGTTGTATTCTGCTAATTGGTTTTTCTTCTTTTAACTTAAAAATCGTTGCTCATAGACTCCCCTGTGCGTATCAAACGGGAAGGTAAAACTCTCACAAATTTAGACTCTGCAGATTATTTGTATGTCCTAGATAAAAATGTTCCCGAAAGGAATTAAGTTTTGGAGGTGAATGGGATCTCAGGGGGTCTTGACCATTAATCTTTAAAGATTAATGCCGAAACCCTATAGGCAAGTGTGTATTCTCCTGATGAGCCCTTGTGTTGGGTTGTCGCGCCTGAATTATTTGTCTTTTTTTATTGTGTTTAATGTTTGGTAATTGACGACTTATACTTACGACACGACACGACTGCCAGAATAATCCATGGATTATTCTTTATGGTTGATTGTGTACTGCTGGCTATACTGCTTGACCTATGTAATTGGATGGATGTGTAGGGTTAAGGCCTCATTCAAGTACTGATCTATATTAATTACTAAAGTAGGAAAACAGTCTTCCTTTCTCCTTCTATCTTTCTTTTTTTTTCTTCTTTTTTTCTTTTTTTTTTAATGGTGCATGTTTATTTCTGTGTCTGTGCTGTTGCATTGGTGATTTCTTTTTTAATTATAAAAATAAATGAGGGCAAAGAGTTGATTTTATGCAACGAGAAAATTGATATAATTGATAGATTCACTGCCTAGTTAGTATTATTAGTAAAGAGGGTGTATAATGTGAAAATGTAAAAAGTAGAATAGCTAAGGTGCGGAGTGCTCTTAGGCGTGAGCAAACTAAGGTTAAAATATTGAAAGTCAGGGTGATGACAGGCAGGGCAGTATCCAGGATTTTTTTTTCGGAGAAGGTTTTACAAAAGGGTTTTTTCGGGGAGAGGGGCGCTACAAAAACTTTAAAAACGCGTCAAGTATTTGTTTATATTCATTTTTTGTTACGGTTTTTACGTGTCGGACAAACATTTCTGGGGGGGGGGGTTCAAACCCTACACCCCCCTAGTATTTCTGGACCCCATACCTATCCACTGCCCTAGAGTTAGAACTATCAGTCCATATCTCAGAAATTGTATGTGGTAAAAACTTGAAAATTCTTTACTCGCCTTTCAGAGAAACACCTTCCCAATGACATGCAATTTCCGAGATATGGACCGATAGTTCTATCTCCAGGGCAGATGATAAGTATGGGGTCCAGAAATACTTAATTTCACAATGTGCCTGTTTAATGCTCCTTGTTCATTTACCTGCAGCGAACAGACTTCATTTTCTTTTGTTTTTAGTGTCAAAATTTGGAATATGTCTGACTGGAAGATCATACTTGATGTGCCCTTGGGACAAATTGCTGGGGCAAAATTTTCCCCAAGTGAAAACTTCATCTCACTATGGGAACCGTACGCTGGTAAGTTAATATTAGCTTTTTTTCTTTTTTGCCTTCATGCCCCTTTACAACTTTGATGTAAGGATTCCTGATTAAGTCTTTGGAACAAGATATGATTACAGTGGCCTTATTCTTAAAAATTTATCTTTTCAATTTATTAATAAACTTTTTGGATAGAGTTTACAACAATGTGCCCCTAGTAAGGCAAAATTGTGGCAAAAGGAGAATACAAATATAAAAAGAAGAAAACAGATAAAGGAAGAGAACATGATCAGAAACTCTTAACAGACAATAGAAGGGTCTAACGTTGATTATCTTTGCTATATATGGACTTGTTTATGGCAGCGGGAAAATTTTTCTGGACAATTATATACATGCTCTTTATAATACTTAAGCACCAATATATATATATATATATATATATATATATATATATATATATATATATATATATATATATATATATATATATTATATATATATATATATATATTGTATATATATATATATATATATGTATATATTTATGTATATATATATATATATCATGAAAAGAGAAATCACCAATGCTACAGCACAAACACAAAAAAAAAAAAAAAAAAAAAAGGAGACAGAAGGAGAAAAGGAAGACTGTTTTCCTAAATTAGTGATTAATATAGACCAGCACTTGAATGAGGCCTTAACCCTACTCATCCATACAATCACATAGGTCAAACAGCATAGCCACACACAATCAACCATAAAGAATAATCCATGGACAGGCAGTCATGTCGTCAATAAGTATAAGTCGTCATTTACCAAACCATAGAAAAAATAATATAGACAAATAATTCAGAGGCAACACCCAACATAAGGGCTCATCAGGAGAATACACTGGCCTATATAGGGTTTCGCCACTCTAAATTCTCTACCCAGCACAGTGTTGTGGCTACCACAGAATATCCATGGCATCCCCGCGTCAGGTATCACCCCCAAAATACATGTCTATGAAAAAAAACAGCAAATGTAAAACAACCAAGTAAAACCAAAACAAGCTTATCCTGTTAATATATCCCTCCCTTTAGCAACAATAGGTAAACTAAATATTATAAATTTTACCAAATCACAAATATTAACACATTGCAAAAAACCTGAATGAACTAAACAATTATATAATTCATCTTTACCATGTGGCTAATTTTTTAAAAATTCCGCTCAAATAGAAACACAATTCAAAATAAATGGCGCTGTGACAACATTTCTCGAACCTCCGAAATTAGTCAAAAATTTCTTTAAGTATTCTAGATAATTCTTTTGATATTTATTTAAAAGTTCGTTATAATGAAAACTAAATTTTTTAAATTGCCAAGTTAATTTATTTGCAGAAAAACCTCTTGATATCAATTTTTGGCTTAAGATTTTACATCTATTTTTAAAAATCAATATAATTACTACAAATCCTTGCATAACGAAGTAACTGTGAGAAAAACGCTGAATATGTGATATTTGAGTGTAGATTACTTTCAGGGAATGGGAAACTAATCACTTCAAAATCAAAATCATCCGTTTTATTATACATTTTAAAACTTAATTTATATTATCACAAATATTAATATTTAAATCTAAGAAATGATCTTCATGACCAGCGCCATGACTAGGCTCAGAATAAGCTCTGATGGATATATATTTTTAGAAATATCAATGAAATCCTTACATTTAAGACCAAAATATCATCTAAATATCTTTTATTATTTGACAAAGCATGTTTTAAATTAATTGGATTATTCTTATCCATCATATATTTATATTCTAGTTGACTTAAAAACAAGTCAGCTATAAATGGGCTGGCATTCCCCCCCATGGGAATTCCCATAATTTGCTTGTACAAATCACCCCCAAATCTTATATAAGTATTGTATAAAACAAATTCCAATAACTCAAAAATCATATCCAAGCTGTAACATCTCAAGTTAACTGTAGTATTAAAGCAGTTTGTCCATATGGCTTTTTTATTATAACTGTCTATTTTAAGAACCTTTTACTAGATAAGATGGAAAGATTTCTTTATAACAGTTTTTAAATTATCTAACACTAAATTGAGTGATAAATTAGTATACATTGTCGCAAAATCGAAAGACTCAATTCTTTTAGCTGAAACCATTGTTAAAGAATCTATCACCTGCAGTGAATTATTAACACTCCAATATGGATTAAATTCGAAAATTTTTTAATACCAGAACAATAGGTTTTAAGTTTATTTACAATTTCCTTTAAAATTAAAGAGAGGTCAGTAGCAGCAATGCGGGTTGGACATTTAGCTGCTCCAGCCAATAAACCGTGGTTTAGGGGGATTCTTATGAAATTTTACAGTCCAATATAGGAAAGGGAACTTTTTTATCATTGTCATTTATTTTAATATTAAAATTTTTAAAAAGTATTTCTTCAGTCTTTTCAATTAAATTCTCATCCTCTATATTTACCTTTTCATAAACATTAGTTGTGCCTAACTCCCTTTTTAAGATATCACAATACAGCTTCTGACAAATTATGGCAAAATATTATTAGCTTTATCCACTGGCACAATTACAAATTCATTCTTTAGATTAGCAATTGCTTGTTTAATCTTCGCATTATAAAATAATGATTTAGTGTTACTATTTTTTAAGTTAGAATATATTTTATTTCTTACTCTAACTAATAATTAAATTCTTCCAACTTTGAAAACTCTCTTTATTTTTATTCTCTTTCTTACACCACTTATCAATAAATAAATCAAAAATCATTTTCCAAGCCATCAAGAACACTCGATGGTTTCAGATGATGAGAAAGACGGAAATTAGCCCCTTTATTCATTATAATTTAAGATCATCTTGCTTTATTATTGACAAGTCCCCTGTTATAACATGTTTGTAAGTAGGATTTACAAATGGGCCAAGTTGCTTACAATTACAAACCGGTTTCCAATTTATATCGCTATCTAGTTTTTTTTAGTATTAAATTATAATTAAAAATAATTTGCCCAATAGTTTTTTGAAAATTTATAAGTTAAAACTGGACTATCATTATAATTTAAATTACTAGGAAGGGCCTGTTTCACATGCCGCTGATTTAAAATTTCTGGTAAATTAATATCATCAATCTGCTTACAAGTAAAATTAATTAGGTAAATATAATCTGTTATCCTTATTACTAATCTTATCGAACTTTTTCTTTTTTGAAATAAATTTCGTTTTAGATAGAATGCAAATTGTATCACATATTACTTTAAACAATATAATCAAGAGCTGTATTATTCTTCACAATCCAGAAAAGTTTGATTAAATTCCTCTTGGATAAATTATTTAGACACTTTATTACAGAACTCATACCCCTAGATTCAAGTAGCTGGCATAGATCTATAGAAAGCATATGTACATCTAATTCATTTTTTCTATTATTTTTCCTATGTCCTCTCGATCGTTTTTTTACGTTTGGTAGGACAAGTAAAAGAAGGATGGTCCAATAAAACCATCAATACATTTAACAACAACATGAGACATGTCACCATATTTTGCTACACGATCATTTAACCCAAAAGGATAAGCTGTACCAAGAGTATGGATCCAGAAATCCTCCTGTTTACGTAGTCTATTATTCTTCTCTTCTTTATTTAAATTTTCTAATTCTAAATTTTCTAAAATTGTGACAGTTATATCTGATATGGAACATTTACCATTACTACAATGTTGAAACTAGATAGTTATTAGTTTTTTTCATTAACTGTTTTACTTGTGTCCAGAAAAATCTTTATATATATTATTAGTTGTTTCCCCACATATTGTAGGCAGCATTTATTACATTCTAATAGGTAAATTACATTGGTTGTTCTACAATTAACATTACCAACGTAACTTGCATGCAAAATTTTTATTATACAAAGTACTTTTTAACAGAAGTCCGTGGGACAAAATTGATCTTGGCAAAGAAAAACAACGACTCTTACACTTACTAACTTTCAAAAAATCGTTCCGAGTTCCGAGGCTAATATTTGTGTTTTGTTGCATAAAAAGTTATTGAAATTAAATCCAAAACAAACCAACATCCAAATCAAAATCCAACAATCAAAGTCCAGAAAACATGCCAAGGTCAATAGGTCAATAGGTCAATAAATACATAAGCAAAAAGATGAAATATATATATGAAATATATATGTATATATATATATATATATTATATATAAATATATATAATATATATATATATATATATTATATATATATATATATATATATATATAATATATATATATAGATATATTTATATTTATATAATAATGAGCACTTCTCCCATCCTATGTTCGTACAATGGATCAGACTTTGTGATGCAGGAATTTAAGGCTTTGTAGGATGTATTATCAATATGTATTTGTCATTTATTGATCATCGATAAATGAAATACTTAGTTACTTAATTAAATGTCACTACCAGTCATAAGCTGAAATTACTTTTCCTTTTCAGTAACCACTGAGCACCCTCAAGGTTTCGATAACTTAAGGATCTACAAGATTTCCTGTGGTTCTCTCGTGAAAGCTTATGTTCAGAAAAGGAATGTAGGATGGCAAGTACAGTTTTTGTGGCTCAGTTTAAGCAATTTTCTACCAAAAATGTTGAACTTACCTCATTGCTTGTCGAGAGGGGGAGGGATATTTTATTAATTATTAAACTCACGTTACCTTTCCATTTATAATCAAAAGGGAATATTGGAATGTTGGAGTTTTAATATGGCGTGAAAAAAAATGGAATTCCGAATGTTTGGGGCTTCACATTCACATCCGGTAGCTGTTTCTGTTAATAAAGGCTTCCGGATACTACTACCACTACTAACAACTCACTGCAGGACCAAGCCGCTTGAGGCCAACAGAGCTACGCACTCTTCCTCTGTTCCAATTTATTCAAAGCCTCCCTCTTTACACCATCCCAAGAAATTCCCTTATGCCTTAAAGCTTTCGTTATGATATTCTCGACCTGTTTATCGTTTGTCCCTAGACAGGTGGTCGACAAGGAGGACCATTGGCAATCTATGTTCCTTCATCTGTAGAACATCTCCCAGCCATTTCATCCTTTAAATACATCTGAAACAAAAACAGTTGTGTTTTTTTTTCCCCTAAATTTTGTCGGATTTAAAACGTATGCGTGATGTAAATATTTCCTTATGGCATTTTCAAATTCAAATCCTGAAAAATTATTTACTACAATAAATCTTTGTTTGATTTTTTCCCCCTCGTTTGAATCGTCGGTGGGTGGGATTATACCGAATTCCTTTTGTAAGATGCGAAAGGTCAAGGTTTTCACTTAGGTACCTAATGCCAATCATTGCGAATAAATATAAGCTAAACGATAAAATTCAGGCTGATCAATCCCAAAAATTTCAGCTGTATTTAAAGAAGCAGTTTTTAAAGATTTTTAAAATGTTTGTTTATTTACCTTTAATGATGGAATTTAAAAAATCAAATTTTTTTGAATTTTTCTCTATGTGTTTTGTTTTTGGCTCCACGATGGGACGGCCTTCCTTGCCCCTCCTGCCCTGCATTTCTTTTCTCCCTTCCTTTCTTTAATTCCTTGTTTTCTAGGTTTTTGTTGCTATTGTTTTTTGTTCTTAATCAAGTTAATTCTACTATTATTACTGTTAATATGACTATATGTTTTGTTTTGTGTTTGTCCCCATTACTTACACACCCAACGTTACGAGCTCTTCTCTCTGTTGGGGGTTAATGTTTTTTTTGCCCACGTTTCCGAACCATACTTGACCCATGTCATCAGTTTAACTTCCAATATTCTTATCTTGGTTCTTAGTTCTATCTTCCTATCCTTCCAAACCTTTTTCAACTTTGAAAAAACACCATGGGCCTTGGCTATTCTACTTTTAACACGTTCACTACACCCACCGTCCTTACTAATAATACGACCAAGGTAAGTGAAGCTGCCCATCTCATCAATCTTTTCGTTACCCAACGTCACCTTTTCATCTTCACTTATTCCTAGCTTCAGTGACTTAGTCTTCTTACCATTAATTTTAAAACCTATTCTAGCACCCTGAACTCACAAAACCCCTAACAGTTCATTCATTTTACTACCTACCTTGGTAATTACATTGCCCGACATCACCTCTTCACCTTCACTCATTCCTAGTCTTAGCGACTTACTGGTCTTAATATTAATATTCAAACCTGTTCTTACACCCCGTATTCGCAAAATCTCTAAAAATTCATTCTATGCTGACATTTTCATCTAGGATGCTTAAATCATCATCATAATATAATGCAACTCTGCGTAATCGTTTTTGCACTGTCACTAATTTTTCCTCACAAAATAAATCTTCCTTCACATCCAAAGTGTCACAAACTTTTCCATTCTTTCCTATATCTTTTCTTGTAACTCTACCATGGTTTAACAGGTTCTCAAAATGTACTGCACATCTTTCTTTAACTTTTTCTATAACACTAATTGTTGCCCCGTTCCAATCCTTAACTGGGACCAGTCCAGATTGACTATTTTTTTCTCAATTTATTATTATACCTGTACAATATATATTTCAAATCCAAAGCAACTTTATCTTTGGCGTCACTTCGCACCTCCTTAATTTATATTTTAATACTCTCTCTCTCTCTCTCTCTCTCTCTCTCTCTCTCTCTCTCTCTCTCTCTCTCTCTCTCTCTCTCTCTCTCTCTCTCTCTCTCTCTCTCTCTCTCTCTCTCTCTCTCGTCTCTGTCTCTGTCTTGCTCTGCCCCCCTCTCTCTCTCTCTCCCTCTCTCTCTCCTCTCTCTCTCTCTCTCTCTCTCTCTCTCTCTCTCTCTCTCTCTCTTCTCTCTCTCTCTCTCTCTCTCTCTCAACAAAGATGCTATAAACTACGCAACTGTTGATTATAAGTCATTGGGACCCTTCAATTTTCTATGTACTCCCTGGGGAGCCCTCTATTTTCCTGAGGAAAGAGAGGATTTTTCCCGAGTATTTCTAACAACGATATCTACTAAGCTTCAAACTTTTGGTTTTCTTTTTTAAAGTTTTTGAAATATTCTAATCCCTTGTTACAATATGTACAAATATTTTTGCAATTACTTGTCACGCGGCAGGCTTATATATATATATAGTTTCTCATTGTCGCTTGTTTTCTAACCACAGACAATTTGCTCTCTTTTCATACTGATTCTTTTCAAGATGTTTGATTATCAAAGCAAGCCCGATTTCTAACAACGATATCTACTAAACTTCAGACTTATGTTTTTTTTTCATGTTTTTGAATTGTTGTAATCAGTGTTAAAATATATACAAATATTTTGCAATTACCAGTTTTTTGTCCTTTTTGCAATTTAATGTCTTTTCATACGTCCTGGCTAACTGGTTGACGCGCTGGCGTGGGAATCCTTTGTCCAAGGGGCACGGGTTCAATCCCAGTTGTGACCAGTTATTTAGTTTGGGACGGGGGTCAGTGGCGTGACTCTGTAAAACTACCAGCCAGAGTCGTCCCAGCTCTAAATGGGTACCTTGAGAAATCTGGGGAAGGTAAGCAGGAAGGGTGTGTGAAAGCACAGGATGGTTGGCCTCCAACCCCCCATTGCACTTCCTGGCTGAAGGGCCATGAAACGGAGATCAGCACCGCCGGTTTGGACCTTAAGGGTCTAGTGCCGACTTACTTACTTACTTAATTCATACTGCAGTCTGTTCGAAGACAAAGGATTATTGAAGCTATTTTTTCCAAAATTAAGGCTCTTAACGAATTTTCTCAGACTTATGACCTATCTAGATCGTTTTTTATGTGAGAATTTCTCAAGATACAAATTTTCCTTAAGAAATATGGAGCCGTTTCCGAGAAAGTAATTATTGCTCGTTTATATATATATATATATATATATATATATATATATATATATATATATATATATATATATATATAAATATAATATATATATATATATAATATATATATATATATATATATATATATATATATATATATATATATATATATATATATATATATATATATATATATATATATATATTTATATATATATATATATGTATATATATATGTATATATATATATATATATATATATATATATATATATATATATATATATTATATATATATATATATATATATATATATATATATATATATATATAAATATTAAATAAAAATAGTAGATATTCTGAATCACAATTTTTGTTTTCTGAAGCATGGCCGTTCCGAAAACGCGGGAAGATTTCCTAGATGTTTTCCGGTGAAATTGCCTTAAGGAATATATATATTATATATATATATATATATATATAAAATATTAAATAAAAATAGTAGATATTCTGAATCACAATTTTGTTTTCTGAAGCATGGCCGTTCCGAAAAACGCGGGAAGATTTCCTAGATGTTTTCCGGTGAAATTGCCTTATGGAATGTTTTGGGTACCCGACTGAATGACCGTATTTCAAACAGTGGACTGTACAAAAACTGTGGTTCAATCCCGCTTTGTAAGTCTATAATGAGAGAAAGGTCGAGATGGCTAGGGCACGTTCTGTGGATGAAGGGTGACAGATTGCTAAAGATTGTCCTTTTCGGCCAACCGTCTATGGCTAGGCGAAAAGCGGGTCGTCATCGGTTGGGGTGGGAGAATGTCGTAAAGAAAGATTTAAGGGAAATGTGAACTTCCTGGGAGGGTGTAAAGAGTGTGGCTTTGAATAGGTAGGGATGGATTAGGAGTATGCGTATTCGTGTGGGCCTCAGGTGGCTTGGTAGCCTACTGCGGTGAGCTGTTACTACTAGTAGTAGTAGTAGCAGTAACTTATTAAATTTTGCGTAGCAACAATTAAAATAATCGAATTAAAGAAAGAAGAGAATACCCACTCTCAGGGGTGTCCATTGGGAACGAAGTTTATCCCTCTACCCCGATTTTGACAAAATTCATTTTTTGCATTTTCATTTAAAAATGCGTTTTTTCCGTATTTTCATCGAAATGATTGGAAAAACAGACAAAATCGCCGTCCTATATTTATAAAAATTTATTCCCCCCCCCTCCACACATTTTTGCACTGTCCACCATAGGATAAGCAAAAAACTCGCACAAATGCATCAATAAATGTTCAGTTTCCATCATTGAGACTTTCTTTCATAATTTACTACATTTTTTCTATTTATGTGTTAGGTATGTCACAGATCCGTAAGAAGATTTTTTTTCTCCGATTATCTTTGATACACGACGCATAATATGTCTAATTGAATATCTTGATGTCTCGGTTTTAGTTTTACCAAGCTCCATAAGTAGATCACCTAGTGGTCTATTGATTTTTCGTAACACTAATCATTCAACGATTGGATAGTAAAAGATCATACCTTAACCTTCACCACTCTTTATTTGCTCCAAAGTCAAAAGGCTAAAAAAACTAAAAATTTATCTTTCTGAGGAATCTGTAATATTGCACTTTCTATGGAAGTACAATTGCCTATGAATCTTATTGTGCTATTTTGCCAAATGTTATGTGCGACTAAAAAGTATTCAGACAAACCAAACGACAATTATTCGAACAGGATTCACTGGAAAATAGAAGCTAATAGTCCAATTTTGAAATGCAAGAATGTGCTAGAAAAACAAATGCAACCAATATTTTGTGATAATTTGCCAAATAGCCTATTAATATGAGCTCGAACAGTTAATTTTATATAAAAAGTATGTTTAAGATACCTAGGATTGCCTAGGTAAATACCTTAATGCCTAGGTAAGTCCTCGGTAATTCTTTTGGTTGTATGATTCCCAATATCAATTTCCTAAAAGGTTATCTTATTAGCAACCCTAGTTGACTGACTAAAAATCATAAATTAGGCCTTAGGATAAAATAGCACCAGTTTACTATATTAGATCCAATGATTGATACTATTTACACCTACTTTTTAGGTTTTCCAATATCATGGTTGGTGATTCACTTTTAGTAGCCGCATTATATGCAAATAATAGTGTACCACCATGTCCTTGTAAACAGCCGGGAAGATTTTCTAGCAAATATCTAAAGTAAAAAAGGAAATCGAATAGCGCCCTGTCGGCCCCCATTGCTCTCATTATTCATCAAATTTGAAAGAAACCATTTATCAAGGAGGTGAGATTAAAATAGGAGGGTATTAATGAGCTCGATATTATTTCAGGGAACCGACGTGGAGCCCTGATGATCAACTGATGGCTAGAAATTTGAATGGAGATGTCCACTTTTTTGAGAAAGAGAACTTCGCTCGTATTACCCATAAGATTGAAGGGCAGAAGATCCGCTCAGTTTCTATTGCCCCAGGACCGTCTCCCTACCATGTCCTTTGTTACACACCTGGTAATGAACGACCTTCAGCCTTTGTCCAATATATCCGTTTCAAGTTTCTTTATATACGTCGTATATAACGTATATAACAACGTCGTAAACGGGAAAAATAAATTAATATAAAACCAAGTAAACCAATAAGTTGCCCCTAATTCCAAGACTCTTGTACGTAATATTATTTAATTTATGCTAAAATGAAACAACCTTGTTCACCTACAACATTTAGTTTTCAGGGTTTTATTTTATTTTTATCTTTTATATAAAATGGTCCACTGAGAATAACACTGCTGTCTAAGATCCCACTCCCCCTCAATCTATTCTAAGCTTCATTTTTTAAGATCCTTCCATCACTCTTGCAAAACATTTTTATGATCATTTCCTCCCAAATTCAGGGACGAACCTCTTCGTTTGGCTCGACACGGATTGCAAGGAAGCACAATCTTTGACAGTCTGTCATCTTTGGTCTGTAAAACGTGTACTAGCTATCTTTACCTTTATTTGATTATAGTCCTAGAAACTAGGGCCGAATCTTTTTTTTGATATAAGATCAGTGAAATTACTATCTAAAACCCTTCTTCGACAATTCTTGCGGAAGCCATTAAATAATCTTACTCACCCTTTCGATGCACCCACTCTTGACCACTGTTATTACCGTGGTGTCCAATTTTCTAATCTTAGTTTGCTGACTTATGTTTCTATTTCTACACTTTTCTAACCGGGAAAAACACCTTGCACCTTGGCTTTTATAATTTTTATATTTTGGGTGATCCACCATCTTTATGACTAACACAACCGAGTTAAGGGAAGCTATCCACTGGGTGTCGATTTTTTGTGACCTAACATCTCCTCTTCAGCCTCACTTTTCCTAGTCTAAGCTATTCAATGCTCTCAACATTAATTTATAGATGTATTTACAACTGGAACCCTCAAAACCTTCTAAAATTTATTCATTTAGCTAACATATTTGTATATGACACTCAAATCAATTGAAAATCTCGGAAATGGCTTGGGGTATCAAGTTGGAACTTTCAGTAAAATCTTGAGGAGATTGGGCGGGCGACAATTAGACATTTAGCTTTGCCGCAAAGGAGTCAATGTAGCTAAACCAAAAGACACTGTGTACATGCAGGTTATCATGACACTTTATTCGTAGGATTTTGCATGGGATGAAGTTGATCCTTTCAAGTCATCAAAAAGCTATATATAATATTTTGTGAATGGCCAGGGGAATGAAATTGAAACTTTTAGATACTATTTGGGAAACAAAGGAGGAGCGTTGGGCAGGAAAACTTAAGAGTTTGAACAGTCGGGAGGGGAAGTGATTTTGTCTTTCATCCAGCAGATCATTTTGTACTTCAAGTTCCTATCATACTTGCAATTTATGGATAGCTTGTTATCAAGGTCAATCAAAATATACTAGGTTTTGCCAAGTTATCAAAATGGTGTATCTGCAACATCTTGAGAACAGCTTGGAGTATCAGGTCAAAACTTTCAGGGAGTGTTGACGTCTAGATGGGCGGGAGGGTTGACTAGAAGTAGAATTGTTTGGGGGTTGGAATCGATATTTTCAGGTTGCATAAGAGAAGAAAGGTGGGGGGGGAGCAAGGGTGTTTCTACTTTCAAGTTGTGTGCAGCTAAGAATGGTATATCTCAGTCTAAGCACTTTGGGCCTCAATGGGAATTATAATTTATTCACGATTAAGTATTCAGGTAAAGCTCTTAAGCCATTTTTTTATAAATATTCCTAATATAAACCAACAATGAAAGTAGTATGCCGATCAAAAAAGACCAACAATTAATTTGAAAAAAGTTTTCAAAAAAAGAAGTTTTTAAAAGAAGTATAAAGAGCCAGAAGATGAGTGAAAACAATGCCGCTTAATAATTCAAACTTTAAACGAGCAAAAATTACTGCTAATAAGTAAAGAAAACCCAAAATGAGAAAAATCATAATGAGTAATCACATCGAAGTAAAGATAACAGATACTGTTATAGATGTATGAATGAATCCTAAAACAGACGGAAACCAAAATGAATGATCTAGCTAAACTTATGACGGAGGGAAATTCCCACAAATCGGAGCAGGACTACCACACTCTAATTCTTTTAAAGGCCTTAGCCTCATTTTTATCTTATGGAAATAGTTTGTATTCGAATCGTGTGTTTTATTTATCATAATCTCAACAGCTACACAAAAAAAATAGTTTTTTCAATCAATCAATCAGGTTAATCAAGTTTACTTATAAGAGTGGTGCTATTCCCTCCTAATTTATCAATTTAATGAAGTATATCTATCCAGATATTGTAAATAAAATTGATCAGATGGCTAATTCTTCCCACTAGTGTATTGATTTATATTTATAATGGTTTATAGTTTTAGGTCATTTATATTAGACAAAGTAAAAAGAGTACACTGATTGTTTAATATGTGGTAATGGTATTACCTGTGAGCCTCAGCAATTTTTGGTTTTTCAAAGTTTAAGGGCAAATGCTTTAGATAAATTTAGTTTTAAGTAAAGCACAAATGATGCTATGGCCATTAGAATGTCAAAGGGGGGGGGGCAGCTCTACTGCTTTTGTGGTAATTTCTCTTCGGTTTAAGCTTAACTGCATTGTTCAGTTTAATGTCTGTTTATTCATTTGATTATTTTTTCTCATTTCTGTTCGTTTTGGGTTTTATTTATATAGAAATAATAATTTTTGTTTGTATTAAGTTTGATTCATTACGGGACTTTTTTTTGTTCGTCTTAGGTTTTGATATTGCTGTTTAGTTATGTTTTAATATTATTTATGCTAATAATATTTCTTTTAAATTAATATGGTGAGTTTGACAGAAATGAAATCCGTCAGAACTACTGATTGTGCGGTGTTGCTTAGTAGAATTAGAGAAAGCAAAAAGAAACTTAATCCTTGCACATTAAAATTTGGATTTCAATTAACGAACGGCGTCAATAAATTTAATAAAGCTGCGTAGAAAGTTAATAAACCGTTTCACTGACATGGCTTGGTTGACTATGCTGCAATCGGAAAAAAGCTGAACTGTATTTAACTTTTTCAAGTTTAAACTTCGCTTAAAGAAAGTAAGCGAAGTTTAGCCAATAGCAGAAGTCCTCTGAGAAATTTCATAATGGCTACTAGAAGCTAAATAGATAGACGAGTCTTGAAGCTGAACAATTACTCATGTCTAAAATCAACGATATATTATGTAGTTCAATTGTATACACATATGATAGTGTCCACTAGTTTAAATCTTTCGCTTGGTAAAAAGTAAAGGTTAGACTAAAAAAAACCTTTTAATCTTAATCTTTGAACTCCTTTCATGCAAAAAGAGAAAAACTGGCTTATTAAAAGTAAAAATTGGTTAGGACGATGTTTTTCTGAGCTTTATGTCTGATTAGTTTAAGTTTGCTTGCTGTAAAAAAAAACAAATTTACAATCTAACAAATTGACAATCCAACAATTGCAATCTCACTTCAACAAATTGGAATAGGGTTTAACGCAATGAAATTGTAAGCGCTACTGTTAGTACAGCGTTACCGAGCAGAAATAAAATTATAATTTGAGTTTGTTAGAATTTTGATTTTAATTAAAAATTCTGCAATATATGGTGAAAACACCCACAGTGTTCATCGATGTGTGCAAAATAAAATGTTATAAGCAATTAGCTGTCGAATCTGAAACAAATTGAAACTAGTTGTCTAGCACAGAAGAAAGGTAAACTAATGCATAAATCTAGTTTATTAGAATCTTAACTGAAAACTAAACCACAGGTGGTTAAAACACTCACAATATTCGTTGATATATTCAGAACAAAACGCAGTAAATTATCCACTACCCAATCTGGAATCAAATTAAAACTAATTCAGTTCAGTCAAATTAAAAATTGCTGCTGTCAGTACAGTCTTACGCTGCAGAACTAAAAGAAAGTCGAAAGAATGTAATTCTAGCTTATTAAAATTTGGGTGTAAATTGAAAACTGTGCACCATATGGTGAAAACTCTGACAATTGGTGTACGCAGAATCAATATAATCAACAATTCACAACCCGATCTGAAATTGAATTCAAACCAATTCAGTTTAATTTAAATTGGGTGGAGGTTAAAATGACGATAAGAATAATGAGCTTTTAAGTGAGAATATGCTTTCAGGGTTCAAAGGCCAGCCCTCATTTTCAAGAATTTTCCGGTTTCCAAACCTAGAAAACACAAATGCAGTTGCAAGTAGGAGCTTTTTTCAGGTAAGATATTTTTTACAGTTGACGCTTGGTTTCTGCTGCCAGATGTTTAATCATTTTCATTAAATTGAAATATAAAATATTTGTCAATTACCCATAAGTTTCTTAAATATTAGAAAGTTTGCTGTCAATTAATGTTCCCATTTTCAAACAGTTCGTGGTAACGAACTGTAGTAAGGAGCGACCCGGCTCAATAGTAACCAAAACTCTAAAAAAGGAATTTTGATATCAATAGTTACATCAAAATAATCGAATTTTAATGTTGATTTTAAATATATAAGTTTCATCAAATGTAGTCTTACCCATCAAAAAAGTTACGAGCCTGAGAATATTTGCCCTATTTTAGAAAATAGGGGTAAACACCCTCTAAAAGTCATAGAATCTTAAACGAAAATCACACCATCAGATTCAGCGTATTAGAGAACCCTACTGTACAAGTTCCAAGCTCCTATCTACAAAAATTTGGAATTTTTATTTTTTGCCAGAAGACAAATCACGGATGCGTGTTTATTTGTATTTTTTTTTCTTTTTCCCAGGGGTGATCGTATTGACCCAGTGGTCCTAGAATTTTGCGAGAGGGCTCATTTGAATAGAAATGAAAAGTTCTAGTGCTCTTTTCTTAGTGGCCAGAAAAATTGGAGGGCACCTAGTCTCCCTCCCACGCTCGTTTTTTCCCAAAGTCGTCGGATCAAAATTCTGAGATAGCCAGTTTATTCAGCGTAGTCGATAAACCTTATAACTATGTCTTTGGGGACGATTTACTCCCCCACAGTCCCCGTGGGAGGGGCTGCAAGTTACAAATTTTAACCAGTGTTTGCATATAGTAATGGTTATTGGGAAGTGTACAGACGTTTTCAGGGGGATTTTTTGGTTGGAAGGAGGGGTTGAGAAGAGGGGGTTGTAAGGGGGAAACTTTCCATGGAGGAATTTGTCATGGGGGAAGAAGATTTCCATGAAGGGGGCGCAGCATTTTCTACCATTATTAAAAAAAAAACAATGGAAAAATAAATATAAAATTTTTTTTTCAATTGAAAGTAAGGAGTAGCATTAAAATTAAAAACGAACAAAAAATATCACGTATATAAGGGGTTCATCTCCTCCTAATAACTCACTCTTTACGCTAAAGTATTTTTAGTAATTTCAACTATTTATTCTACGGCCTTTGTGATTCAGGGGACAAAATTTAAGCTTTAGTGTAAAGAGCGAGGTATTGACGAGTGGGCGAACCTTCTCATATACGTAATAAAAACATACGAGTATAGAAGTTTGTTACGCAAGCTAATTTGTAATTTACGTACATCTTTTACTAAAGAAATGTTCGTAAAAACTAAAAGTTCTAGTTGCCTTTTTAAGTACCCAAATGGAGGGCAGCTGGACCTCCTCCCCCTTCTTTTTCTCATAATCATTCGATCAAAACTATGGGAAAGCCATTTAGCCAAATAAATAAATATGCAAATTTCGCTTTAATTATTCATCTGCGGAGAGCCGAAATCAAAACATGGATTAACTAAAAAAACGTTCAAAATAAAATTAATTTTTTTTAACTGAAAGTAAGAAGCGACATTAAAACTTAAAACGTAGATAACTTCGAAGACCACACTGCCTTTCCATGACGAAAGTAAAACAGTTCAAAATAGGGATGAATCCTTTTAATTGACAGTGAAAAGATATAAAAATTTTCAACTGGATATTTCGAACACATATACAGTGTTCATCATCAGCAGTAAAACTAAAAGACATCAATAAAAACAAACAACAGCGGAAGCAAATCTCTTTGACCTTTTCGGTTCCGGTTCATTAGATTTATCTGACATATTACGTGGACAGAGGTCATAGCTCTTAGGTAAGGTGCTATTTACTTTATTTGACATCAGTAAATTATCATAAATTGAATTCAATCCAAATTCACCTGTATCTCTGTTTATGGAATTATTCTTGAATAAATTTTTTTTTAATTTCAATTGTTTCCCTGAAAATCGGCTTTAAACCTTGGTCCCTAGAAATCAAAGAAACATCTTCAAACAAAATAAAATGATTTGGATAATTATAAATATGTTCCGAAAGGGCCGACGTGAAATCTTCAGGTTTGGTATTTTGCTTTAAAGACGATGAAATAGAATTATGATGTTGTAGCAATCTCATTTTCAAATTCTGGTTAGTACGTCCACCATAAGAGCTTCCACAAGTACATGGGATTTTATAAACCCCACTTTGTTGCTCTACAGAAGTTCGATCCTTTCCAGAATTTAAAAAACTAGCCAAAGTATTACTACCTCTTAAAGCTACCTTTAAGCCATTATTTTGTAAAATTCTTTTGAGTTTTTCACTCAACCTTGGAACATATGGTAGAGAGCAAAAAATATCTTTCTCTTCTGTTGTTTCCAGAATATCGTCAGAAAATTCTAGAAATTTTCTTCTTCTTTTCGAAAAAGTCTGGTCAATTAACCAACCCGGATAATGGTTACTTTATTTTAACAACAATAATTCCTCCTCAATGAATTTTGGAGAACAAATTCTAAAAATGCGGTCAGTTAAGGGTATAATTAAACACATTTTTACTTGGCGAGCAGGACCGGAGAAAAACGACAAAAATCTGTTAATGTTTGTAGGTTTTCTGTAAATCTTAAAATCCAGACTATTTTCATTTTTTAAAAGAAGAACATCCAGAAAAGGAAGTTTATTATCCTCTTCTAATTCTATTGTAAATTTTAAATTCTAAGTTCTAGGGACTACGGTTTAAGGCAAACTTTCAGGGAAACAATTGAAATTAAAAAAATCTTATTCAAGAATAGTTCCATAAACAGAGATACAGGTGAATTTGGATTGAATTCAATTTGTGATAATTTAGAGCTATGTCCTCTGTCCACGTAATATGTCAGATAAATCTAATGAACCGGAACCGAAAAGGTCAAAGAGATTTGCTTCCGCTGTTGCATTGAAAAAATAAGAGCAATAAACTATATGTAATTAGTTTATTAGGTATAAATTTTGTTTGTTTTGTTTATTCATGTCTTTTAGTTTTACTGCTGATGATGAACACTGGATATGTGTTTGAAATATCCAGTTAATTTTTTTTTATCTGTTCACTATCAATTAAAAGGTTTCATTCCTATTTTGAACTGTTTTACTTTCGTAAAACTTAAAACGAACAGAAATTACCCCGTTGTTCCCTCTTCAACGCCCTGTTCTTTACGCTAAAGTTTTTACTGTTTAAAAAAGTACAGTTGAGAGAAAGAGTCAAACTTTACCGCAAAGAGCGAGGCGTTGAAGAGGGAACAGCCCCTTTCATATACGGGGTAATTTATGTTTGTAAGTTTTAATGTCGCTTCTTACTTTCAGTTAAAAAAAGCTTGTTTTTTTTTAAAATTTAATCCTCTAAAAAATGAAGTAACTCCTCCTGTTAAAGGAACATCGGCAAGTTTCAAAAACAGGCTAGTTGAAGACAAGACGCTTTTATCCCATCAGTCTCGCGCCATCAATTAGCAAGTGCTATTAAATAGGATTGTGTTTAAATAAGTTAAACAGTGCAACTAAACATGTTGGCGTCGAAAGGTGGTGCTGAAAAATGAAGAAGAATCGGATTTGAAAATTGTTGATTTCCGTTCAAAACTGGTTTTTTTTACACTTAAATTTTTTTATATCCAATTTTTGAGTTTCTGGGCTTATTCTCTCCTTGCTAAGCTCTAATAAATTCAGTGATTTAAAGTATATGAAAATTGCAACTTGGAATGTTACAACGTTAAAAAACGACTATCGTACCGACATTTTGACTGACAAATTCAGAGCTTCAAACTGGACTTATTAGGAGTTTTATAAACTTATATCGAAGGAGTAAGAAATATGAAATTAGGTGATATACAATTTATAGGTGATATACAATTTATTTACTCCGGAAGGAAATACGGGGTGTATAGGCAGGGAACAGGGCTCAGGATAAATAAGGAAGCTGCTAAGTCTTGCTTAAGTTGGGAAGGTATGGATAATAGAATGATAGTTGTTTATTTTATTACAAGAAAAGGGAGGGTATCAGTAACTGGAGTACATGACCCTTTAGAATTGACTGATGGAGATAGTAGTGACTCAGATTAATTTTACTTACTGCAACAGGAACAAATAGACAGCGTCCCAGGTAGAAATATGGAACTTATATTGGAGGATTTTATGGCCAGGCCGGTAGCAATAGGGATAGATGGTATCCTAGCCTAGAAAAATTTGGTGTAGGAAAAGGAAACAGTATCAGTTGCAGATTGCTGCGATTTTTTAGGTGTAATAATCTAGTTAAAACCAATAGAGCATTTGGTCTTGGCCTATAAGTTAGCATGGTATTTACATTTTGGTAAGACGACTAAGCTTACTGATTATACTATTGTAAAACGGGGACTGGTAGGCTCAATAGGGTACGAGATACTAGGAATGTTTAAAGTGAAGATTGCATCTAGTAGTGTCTAGGGATAATCTAAAGCTGAAATTCAGGAAGGGTAACTAGCTTCCAGGAAGCTATGACGATAGTCGTAGAGTTTAGAACTTGACAACTTAGAAGATGGACGGAACCATTTCAGGAAAATAGTCTCTGAAGTCGCTGATGGTGTCTTAGAGAGGAAAGTTAGAAACGCAGCTAAGAATATTAGTGAATGTGCTTGATATTTAATAGAGAGCAGGAGGGGGTTGTACAAAGGTTATTCGAGTCATACATCATTTGAAAGTAAAAGGAAAGTGGAGAAAATATTTAAATATGAATGAAAGATATGTGAAGTGGAGCCCTTGAATCAAATTTATGAAAATCTTGAAGATGCAACCAGACGGCTTAATAGTAAAATGTTGTTCTGGTATGTTGAAGAATTGAGAAAAATTGAGTTAATTTGGACTTCTCCCAGAGTGACAGGAAACGATATAGAAAAGAATGAAAAAGCTCTTGTCACTTTGGATATTACTTAACATTGTGATTTTCGAAAAAGGAGAAGTAACTATTAATTTTAGGAAATCTTCAATTAAAACCCCTCTGTTAAAAAGGTTCTAAGAGTGCGTGTGGTGATTATTGAGGCAATAGCTTGGTTTCTATAAGAAGAAAAATACTTAGCATGATGATACTTTCTAGGCTTAGAGAAGCTTTAGATAAATTTTTAAGAAAAGAACAGTGTGGTTATAAGAAGAGGAGATTATGCATCTAACAAATTTTCACTCTTACCTTGATAATTGAGAACTGTCTGAGTCATTAGACCCATTTATTCCTTAATTATATAGATTATGAGCAAGCGCTTGATTCAGCTGGTAGTGTAATCCCTATCATTGTACGGTATACCAGTTACATTAGCGCTGCATATATGATATTAATCAAGACTAATCTTTCCAAGTGCCTGAGTTATCCAAGACCAATTTCTCTTTTAAAGCTTTTCAAAAATACTTCTCATTCAAATTCAATGACGATTGTGTCTGAACAGTTCTTCTTAAAGAATTGCGATGAAAAATCAAACTTTAACTTAATCAGGCGATATTGAGGAAGAGACAGCCTCCTCATATACGGAACAATTTCTGTTCGTTTTAAGTTTTACATGATGCTCATTAATTTCAGTTGATTTTTTTTTTATTTCTGACCGATTGTCATGTAATGTCAAAAGTAGTATTCCCATATGCACTTTTATGATAGTCGTATCCTTGGATTCCATGAGAGCCCTATTTTGTCGTTCCTTGACAGCCAGCAGGTGCATGTTACGTCACAGGGAATGTTTTACAAGAGATATAGGTGCATGTTACGTAATTGGAGTTGAGGGTGACGCAATCCTGCGTCACATGCTAAACTTCAGGGGCCCGTGGAGAACACCCGCTTGTAAATGAGCACTACGCATACTTGGGTGTTACGTAATGACGGTGCACACGTGGGTGTTACGTAATGGCGATGTATGCGTGGGTGTTACGTAATAGTGATGCACACGTGGGATGCCACGTGATGGCAGCGCACACATGGGGTGTTACGTAATGGCGATGCACAGGTGGGATGTGACGTAATCCCATACGTGATGACAGTGGACACGTGGGATGCTACGTAATGACAGCCCACACGTCGGATATCACGTTGTGATGGTACATAGATCAGTGTTAGATAATGTTAGTTTTAGTCAGTGTTAGAATTAGAAACGCACTTTTTGATGCTTAATGCATACGTCTCCCCCAACCTACACAAAGAACCACCGATCCTTCTCCATAATAGCTGTAGCACTATTATACACAACTGTACACAGTTTTTTCAAGCTTCAACCGAATCATCTACACTTAATAGCGCTACAATAAATGTATAAGTTGCCGTTTGTTTTGTAGGATTACCCGCATCTTTAGAAAGGAATGCGCTACTATACTTTATTACTGCCTCTTAAACTGGGGTTCAATATGACTATAGTTTTTCGATAATTCTAAATCAATTGACTATATCAAAATTTTCACACCATAGTATTTTTACTTTGCTTCATTTGGCTAGAATTGTTGTTTTGCACCAGAAAATAGCGGAACAGACCGCTTCGCTGGGAGACAGACTTCTTGGCTACAATAAACGTCTATGTTAACCGTTTATTTTGTAGAACTACCTGCGCTTTTAGAAACTAAGGCGCCTCTGTACGGCATTACTGCCTCTGAAACTGAAGGCTCAATATGCGTGTAGATTCTTGACAATTCTAGATCAGTTGACTGTCTCAGAATTGTCAAACAATGCCTATTTGGCCTTTTTTTTGGCTAGAATTATTGTGCATCACGAAATGAATGAAAACGCCGCATTGCTATGGGGCAGTCTTTTTGGTTAAAACAAATGTCTATGTTAACCATTATTTTGTATAACTACATGCATCTTTAGAAACCAATGCGCCACCGAGATCGTTACTGCCTCTGAAACATGAGGCTCCATACGCGTATAGTTTTTTCGGTAATTCTAATAGACTATTTCAGAATTTTTACACAATAGCTTTTTAACCGTCTTTTTGGCTAGGAATGATGTTCTGCACCACGAAATGACAGAAAACGCCACTTGCTTTGGGACAGTCTTTCTGGCTAAAATAAATTTCTATGTTAACTGTTATCTTTTAGGACTACCTGCACCTTTAGAAACCAATGCGCCACCGTACGGCATTACTGCCTCTGAAAAAGGAGGCTCGGTACGCGTATAGTTATTTCGGTAATTCTAAATGGATTGATCATCTCAGAATTTTCACACAATAGCTTTTTGGCATTCTTTTCGCGGGAATCGTTGTTTTGCACCACAACATGCTTGAAAACGCCGCTTTGCAGTGGACAGTCTTTTTTACCATTATAAATATCTATGTTAACCGTTTATTATGTAGGACTGTCTGCACCTTTAGAAACGAATGTGCCACCGTACAGCGTTTCTGACCCTCTGTCACCCTCATCATTCCTAAGACATTTTTTGATATTTTTTTAAAAATAAAACAATATCCAATTCTGTTTCCCCCGCTTTTGACCTGGCTCCGGCAGTTTCATATTTCCCACTCCCGTCCCCAATTCTCCAATTCTGATCCCGTCAATTCCGCTCCAATTCCATCGATTCTAAGAGTTTGTATGCAGCTGCCTCAGCGGTAATCTATGGCTGGTCAGTGACCATAGCTAGTTTACTAGACGTTTTGGATCAGTATCATTTTTACATTGGAAGGATAAACACTCACATGAAACTTGTTGCGTGCTGATTTTTGTTCGTGGAACTTGTTACATGCTGATTTTTGTTCGTAAAACTTGTAACATGTTGATTTTTCTCTTTGTGAAACTTGTACATTAATTTTTCTCCTCTTAAAACTGATTTTGTTCATGGAACTTCTTGCGTGCTGATTTTTGTTCGAGGAGCTTTTTGAGTGCTGACTTTTGTTCGTGAAATTTGTTGCATGTTGATTTTTCTCTTCCTGAAACTTGTACATATTTCATATTTCATATTTTCATTTTCATATTTCTCCTTATGAAACTGATGTTGTTAATTGAACTTGTTGGGGGCTGATTTTTTTTGTGGAACTTGTTGCGTGCTGATTTTTATTCATGGAAATTGTCGCCTACGGATTTCTGTCTCTGAGTGATTTCTCTTCGTTAAAGTTGTAGATCGATTTTTCTCCTGGCGAAACTTATTTTCTCCATTGAATTTGTTCCGTGCTGATTTTGTTTGGGAAACTTGTTGTATTTTGATTTTTCTCTCTTCGTGAAAATTGTAAATTGATTTTCTCATCGTGAAACTACTTTTGTTCGTGGAACTTGTTGCTTGCTGGTTTTTGTTCGTGAAACTTGTTGCATGTTGATTTTTCTCTTTGTGAAACTTGTACATTGATTTTTCTCATCGTGAAACTAGTTTTGGTCATGGAACTTTTTGCCTGTTGATTTGTGCTTGCGAAACTTGTTGCATGTTGATTATTCTATTCATGTAACTTGTACATTTTTGCTCCTCGTGAAACTAATTTTGTTCTTGGAACTTCTTGCGTGATGATTTTGTTCATGGACCTTTTTGAGTGCTGATTTATGTTCGTGAAACTTGTGGCCTGTTGATTTTTCTCTTCATGAAACTTGATCATTGATTTTCTGATCGTGAAACTGACTTTGTTCATGGAACTTGTGTGCTGATTTTTTTTTCGTGGATCCTTCTGCAAGCTGATTTTTGTTCGTAGATCTTGTTGCATTTCATTATTTCTCATCATGAAACTTGTACATTGATTTTTCTCCTCGTGAAACTGATTTAGTTAACGGAACTTATTTTTGTCCTTGAACCTTGTAGTGCCCCTGATTTTTGTTCGGGGAACTTTTTGCATGCTGATTTTTGTTTCTGAAGCCTATTGCATGTTGGTTTTTCTCTTCGTGAAACTTGTACATTGATTTTTTTTTCTCGTGAAACTGATTTTGTTTATTGAATTTGTTGCATGCTGATTTTGTTTTTGAAACTTGTTATATGTTGATTTTTCTGTTTGTGAAATATCCACATTGATTTTTCTCATCATGAAACTTTTGCATTGATTTTCCTCCTCGTGAAACTGATTTTGTTCACGGAAGTTGTAGCCCTCTGATTTTTGTTCGTGGAACTTATTGCGCCCCTGTTTTTTGTTCGTGAAACTTGCTGCATGATGTTGTTTGTTTGTGAAACTTTTATCATGTTCTTTTGCTTTTTGTTAAACTTGTATATTGATTTTCTTTCTCTTGGCGAAACCGGTTTTCTTTATGGAACTTGTTTCGTGCTGATTTTTGTTCGTGAAACTTGTTCCATGTTGATTTTTCTCTTCTTGAAACTTGTTCATTTATTTTTCTCCTCATGAAACAGATTTTCTTCATGGAACTCTTTGCTTGCTGAATTTTGTTCGTGAAACGTTGCACGTTGATTGTTTTTCTTCGTGAAACTTGCACATTGATTTCTCCCCTCGTGAAACTGATTTTGTTCACGAAACTTGTAGCCTGTTGATTTTTGTTCCGTGGAACTCGTTGCGCCCCTGATTTTGTTCGTGGAACTTAATGTGTGCTGCTTTTTGTTTGTGAAACTTGTTGCATGTTTGTTTTTCTCTTTGTGAAACTTGTACATTGATTTTTCTCCTCGTTAACATGATTTTATTCCTGGAACTTATTGCGTGCTGATTTCCGTTCTTGGAACTTGTAGCGTGCTGATTTTTCTTTGTGAAACATGCAACAAGTTTCAATGGCAAATCAGAATTTCCCATTAACATTGAATAATCAATGTAGAAGTTTCATGAAGAGAAAAACCAACATCTAATAAGTCTTACAAACAAAAATCAGCGTGCAACAGGCTCTACGAAAGAAAATTAAGGGCACAAGTTCCACGTACAAAAATCCGCACGCTACAAGTTCCATGAATAAAATCAGTTTCACGAGGAGAAAAATCAATGTATTACGATGAGAAAAAATAAACTTGCAACAAGTTTCAGGACTAAAAAGTAATATGCAACAAATACCACGAACAAAAATCAGGACACAACAAGTTCCATGAAGAAAATGGGTTTCGTGAGAAGAAAAAATTAAAGTAAAAGTTTCACGAAGAGAAGAAACAACATGCTACAAGTTTCATGAACAAAAATCAGCAGACAATAAGTTCCACGAGCAGGAATCAGCAAGTAACAAGTTTAATAATAAAAATAAGTTTCACGAGAAGAAAAATTAATGTACAATTTTAACGAAGAGAAAAATCAAAATGCAACAATTCTCACGAACAAAAATCAGTACTCAAGAAAATCCACGAACAAAAATCAGCACACAAGAAGTCCCATGAACAAAATCAGTTTCTCGCGGAGAAAAACAGTGTACAAGTTTCACGAAGAGTAAAATCAACATGCACTAAGTGTCACGAAAAAAGGCACGTTACAACTTCCATGAACAAAACTAGTTTCACAATGAGAAAAATCAATGTACAACTTTCACGAGGGGAAGAATTAACATGTAACAAGTTTCACGGAAAAAAATCAACACTTAACAAGTTCCACGAGGAAAATCGGTTTTACTTGATAAAAATCAATTTACAAGTTTCACGAAGAGAAAATCAGCATGTAACAGGTTCCACGAACAAAAATCACCGCGTAACAAATTACATAAACAAAACTAGTTTTATGATTAGAAAAATCAATGTACAATTTTCACGAAAAGAAAAATCAACATGTAATAAGGTTGAAGAAAAAAGTCAGAACAATTCCCGTGGAACAAGTTCCGCGAATAAAAATCAGCGCGCAACACGTTCCATAAACAAAATCATTTTCAAGATGAGAAAAATCAATGTACAAGTTTTACGAAGAAAAAAATCAACATGCAACAAGTGTCACGAACAAAAATCAACACGCAAAAAGTTCCACTAGCAAAAATCAGCTCACAATAAGTTCCCTGAATAAAACCAGTTTCATGAGGGAAAAAATCAATGTACAAGTTTCACGAAGAAGAAAACCAACTCGCAACAACTTTTGCCAACGAAAATCACCACTCAACAAGTTCAACGAGCAAAAATCAGCATGAAAGAAGTTCCATGAACTAACCCGCTTCACGAGGAGAAAAAATCAAGGCTCAAGTTTCAAGAAGCTAAAAATAACATGCTACAGGACTCACTAACAAAAATCAGCCCGCAACAATTTCCATGAAGAAAATAAGTTTCACGATGAGAAAAATTAATGTACAAGTTTCACGAAGAGAAAAATCAACATATTACAAGGTTCACATACAAAAATCAGCATGCAACAAGTTCCACGAACAAAAATCAGCACGCAAGAAGCTCCATGTGAGTGTTTATCCTTCCAATGTAAAAATGATACTGATCGAAAACGTATAATAAACTAGCTATCGTCAATGACCAGCCATAGATTACCACTAAGGCAGCTGCCAGCAAAATTTTAGGATCAATGGAACTTGGAGTGGAATTGATAGGATCGGAATTTGGAATTGGGGACGGAAGTTTGAAATCCGGAACCGACGCAAACGGAGCCAAATGTGGAGTTGGGATCGGAGGCATATAGTGGAAGCTAGAATCATTTGAACCGGGGTGGAATCCAGCAGAATCGAACGTGGAACCGTTATAATCGGGGTCAGAAGCAGGGGAAGCGGAATTGGGTATCGCTTTATTAAAAAAAAGAAAAATATAAATGTGTCTTAGGAATGATGAGGGGTGCCAGAGGGGAAGTAATGCTGTACGTTGGCGCATCCGTTTCTAAAGGTGCAGGTAGTCCTACAAAATAAACGGTTAAATAAGCGTTTTCAATTATTCCGTGGTGCAAAACAACAATTCTAGCCAATAGAAGCCAAGTAAAAATACTATGGTATGAAAATTCTGATACAGTAAATTGATTTAGAATTATCGAAAAATTATACTCTTATTGAACCCCAGTTTCAGAGGCAGCAATCCCGTATGGTAGCGGATTCGTTTCTAAAGGTTCGGATAGTCTTACAAAACAAACGGCTTCATAGACATTTATTTTAACGTTTTGAATGAGCCCTATTTGAAATTCTGGACTGCTCCAAAGTCAATTTCTACGTACGTTTCTTATTACAAGATTGAACTTTTGTCTCTATATTCGGGCATTTGTAAGAAATATAGTTGTTTGTAACTATAAAACCTTGTAACTATAAAAGTAGCTTGGAGTAAATTGTGATTTATTGTTGTTTATGCGCTGGGAACTATTCTTTGAATATATGAAAAAAATTGGTTTATTAACTTTATTATTGTTTATGAAATTATGTGTAGTTATTGATGGGCTTCGACTTCTCCTCGATCGACACTGAAAATACATCAAAATAAATTATTTTGTCACTTGTATCACTGAACATTTTTGCAACCTATTGATATGGTTTTATATAATGGGAAATTTAAATTTGCACTTCTGTTTTGTTAGGGTAAACAACCCAGAAAGATATTTTTCTCTGATTCACATGATCTAAAACACCCCTTTTGCAAAATTCTTGTCTCATTCGCATTAATTCATAATCTTAAATGTGCTCAAACTTAATGTACTCAAAGCAAAGCAGTACATTCGCCAAATAAGCAGCTATCCACTTTCTTTTTATGTCCCAAAAAATTATTCATTTCAAAATTGGACATAAATTTACAAGGAAAGGAAAGAAGGATAAAATATCGTAGAGGAAGAAGAAGAATTGTTTTGTGTTACTAAGAATGTTTTCACTATTTTTTTTATACTAGTGTACGGTACTTGACTTGAATACAGTGAAGTCAGTTATAGTTCACGAGTTACTTGGACCTCTTGTATTCCTTTCAAAACATTTGGATAAAATGGAGAAAAAACTTTATCTAAACGTTTGATGAAGTTAATTATAGTTCACTGAGATCCAAGCAATTAAAATAAACACCTGCAAATTCCGAGCAGAAGGGAGTCCTCCTAACTGTATTTTAAATACTTTTGAAACATTAAAAGGCATTGGAATTTACAGTCCCTACCGGTGGTGCTGATCTCTTCAGCCTGGCCCTTCTGCCTGGAAGTGCAACGGGGGGTTGTGGGCCAACCATCGTGTGTTTTCTCACACCCTTCCTTTTTACCTTCCCTAGATTTTTCCATGTACCCATTTAAAGCCTGGTCGATTCTGGCTGAGCTTACAGAGTCACGCCGCTGACCTCCGCATCAAACCAAAAAATTGGGTACACTAGTATTCGAACCCTCGCCCTCTTGGACATAGGATCCTAAATCCAACGCACCAATCCACTTGGCTAGGACGACCTTATTGAAAGAAGGATAACTGATAATTATTTCGAAGTGGCGTAAGAGTGGTTAGAACGCGCGCAAATTTTTGACTTAAACTCTTTTTTTTACCACTTGCACTCTTTTTTGGTCTTGATTTGCACTTTTTTTTTTTTACGTCGGCGGTTGGCAACCCTGCTCTTAAGGCTGTTCCAGAGAATGAATGCCGTGAGACCTTCAATGCCTATAAATCGTGCTGGGAGCACTGCATTGACGCAGAAGGAGCCTATTTTGAAAGTTATTAAAGAATTGTAAATTGATTCAATAAATATTTAAATTGACTCAGTCCTATTAGTTTCCGGACAAAACCTCTAGGTTTCAAAATTAATTTTAAGCAGGGGGGCCGGAGTTTACCCTCCCCCCTCCCGGAAAAAACTGCAGAAATGACACACACACCTTGGGAAATACCCTCCCCCTGGCTGGTTGATCTCCAATCACTTGACTCATGAAAAAGGAATAAAACGCAATTTCTAACGTAATAAGTACCCTCCAAAGTTTCAGCAACCATTGAGTTGAGACATGGTTGAAAAAGGGGCAGTCCCCCTCCTATACCGAATAAATTTTGCTCACTTTGGGGTTTAATATTACTCTTGACTTTCATAATAACAGCGTAGACCAGAAATCAAGAGGGATTCAATATCAGTTTAATACTTTTGATGTGTTTTATTATGCTTTTTGCCCCCCCCCCCCTCTGAAAAAATCCCCCTGAAAAAATGTTCTGGATACCGTCCTGGGGATTATATATCAACTTATCAACTTATTTATCAACGTGTTCGTTGGGCGAGTTGGTCTGAGAAGGGCGTTTGAGCAGTTAACGCTAGGAGGTTTTCGTTGCTAACAAAATCGTGCCAGCGTAGTTCTTCAATGCGGCGAAGATGTTTTGTTTGGGCTATATTTACGGTGCTAAGCACAGACTGAGTGGCTGGCCAAGTTTCGGCTCCGTAAAGAATCACGGATCCCACCGAAGCATTGTATATGCGCATCTTGGTCCTACGGCTGATAGAAGGTTTCCTCCAAAGGGCACTTAGTCTCCCCACTACTGCTGAGGCTTTGGCAATTTGGTGCATTAGATCTTTAAGGATTGATCCGTCATTTGAGAGGATAGAGCCAATGTATGTAAATTCCTCAACAATCTCAGCTGGTTTGTCTCCGACCATTAGGACTGGTGGGGGATAAACATCACTTTCGTCTTCTGCCAATTAATCGACAGCCCTATCTTTAAGGCTTGATCAGCAAGGATTTGTAGGGCTTCTGTGAGCTTCGACGGTGAATCGGAGACAAGAGCAAGGTCATCGGCATAGTCAGCGTCTGAAAGTACTCTATCACCGTAATGCAACCCAAACTGAAGGCGGTTTATGGTCCGAGTTGTAATGTAGTCGATGACACAATTAAATAGTTCTGGGGCAGCAGCACAACCCTGACGGACTCCAGTATTGATTTTAAAAGATGAGCTGCGTCTGCCATTGACTTGCACGCAGCTCTCAGTCCCTTCGTGGAGCCGCTCGAACAGGTTTCAGTGCTTCGCTGGTAGTTCCGTTGTTTTCAGTATGAGCCAGAGTGATTGCCAGTCGACAGAATCGAAAGCAGCCTTGAAATCCACAAAGGCAACATATGCTTTTTGTTGAAATTCTCGAGTCTTTTCTATCAGCTGCCGCATTGTGAATATTTGATCCACGGTGGACCTTCCTGGTATGAAGCCAGCCTGTTGGATTCTTCGTTGGCTTCTGAGGAAAGTGGTAGAGCGGTCCAGGAGGGTCATAACGAAGAACTTACCGGGCACAGAGAGGAGTGTGATGCCACGATAGTTGGAGCAGATTCTACGACTGCCTTTCTGTTTCCAGAGAGGCAGAATGATGCCCGCTCGCCAGTCTTTTGGAATCCATTCTGTACGAAATACAATGGAAAACAGTACTTGGAGCCAGAGAAGGGTCGCTGCCCCACCATATTTCAGCAGTTCTGCAGGGATACCACAGACTTCTGAGGCTCGGTTGTTTTTCATCCGTTTCAGAGATTTCAAGATTTCTGTAGAGGTGAAAGGGTGGTGCACACTTGCACATGGGGCCTCAGGGGTGTTGGATGCAACTTGAAGAAGGTCAGGGTCGGGCTGGCTATCACAGTCCAGGGTTAGAAGTGAAGAGAAGTGATCCTTCCAGGCAGACAGTTGAGCGCTCTCGTCAGTGATAATATTTCCATCATTAGATATGATAGGGCCTAGGGAGGATGGCTTTCCATCTGTAAGATCCCGAAGGTGTTTGTATAGACAGCATGTGTCACTCTTTCTGGCGGCCTCCTCGAGATCGGCGGCCTTTTTCTCGGTGAACAGCTTTCTGTCTCTGTGGAGGAATTTATTTCTTACGCGGTTTAGACGTCTGTAGGTAACCATGTCCTTCGCTAGGCGTGCTTTACGACGCTGTTCAATAATATCTAGAGTTTCCTGCGATATCCAGGACTTTTTTCTGGGCTTCAGACGACCGATAGTACTTTCGGCCGAAAGCAATACGCCGTCCTTGAATAGTTGCCATGCTTCTTCAGATCCCGAAACTTGATCAAGACAGTCGAAACGGTTTGACATGGAGACAGCATAGACCTGGTGCGTGTTGGAGTTTGCGAGATTGTTCAGGTCTAATTTGGGAGGACGGTGGTCACTTTTCTGGGCTTTCAGGCGTAGTCTAAGGTTAGAGACGACAAGCCTGTGGTCAGTGTTTCCCAATTCTGCACTTCTGTAAGTTCGGCAATTAGTTATAGAGGAACGCCAGCATCGGGACACGATTATATAGTCTAACATCTTTTTTGTTCGTCCGTCATTGCTATACCAGGTACATTTGTGAACTTCTTTCCTTTGAAAAAGGGTGTTGGTGATCACTAGATCGTGCATGTTGCACAGCTGAAGGGGCCTTAGCCTTAGAACTAATTCTGTACTTATCTGTGGGCTTAATGAGAGTTGGAATACTTTGGCATGAAAATGCACCCTTTGAGGTATCTCCCTCCCTCCTTAACTACAAAAAATCCGAGAACCCCATCGCAGATGTTTAAGGCCCTTATATGCAAATATCAGGCCTCCCACTGGGTTTATTATTATGAAATTTTTTCATATTTTTAACCTAGGTTCATAAATGGTTAATAATTTAGAGAAAAGGTTCATAAAGTTCATACTTCTCTTGCCATTAGCTGGAAAGCACTTGCGATTGCCGTCTTTTTCCTTATAAAGGACAAGCGAAGCAAATGTGCAATATTTAAAAGTTTCAAACTGTAACACTGCATATTTTGTGAAGATGTGGACCTTCCTCCATATCGTTTTCTGAACCATGTGCCAAGTCGATGGCTAACCCTTATTGTTTCAGCTGAGAAACTTGATGAGCAATGGGATGCTCTCGATGAGTATAACCTGAAATTCATCTTTAAGAAAAAACAGAATTGATGAAGTCCCGCCGATTAGTCCTCTTTGTCATGTCTTTCGGAAAGTTATTTGTCCAGTTCACAGAGTTATTTCGACGTGAAGAACCACCTATTCACATTATTGTTATCCACATCAGCTATCCAAAATTTCTATGAACCCCCACCTTTTTGCACTTTCCCCTTTTTGGCCCATTTTTATAGCGACTGATGTGAAATATATCCGATCAATATATTTTAAGTATGCCAAGTTTTTACTGAAATTTCCACTTTGGATTTGAAATACTCATGTTGTGAAAAATTATCGTCTCACAGAATCAGTTCAGCGGGTAAAAGATCGGCATGATCGGTTTGCGGCGGGCCTGGATGGTAATCATAGTTTTTACCTTGCTATGGTGTAATTTAGTTTGTGGTGCCTCATATGTTGTATATATTTAGTTAATGTGGATTTATTGGTTTATGTATGTAGGTTAATGTGCTGTTTTTTTCTTGCTTTCTTGTTTGTTTTCTTTTTTGTATTATTTTATACTCCATTGAAGACAATCTTTTTTTTGTCCTACAAATGGGAAAATTTATCATCATCATCATTATGTATGACGAAATTCGTTGACTAGTAATGATGATTACCAGTCGTTTTGTCAAGCAAAGTGAAAGAAAAAAAATACTCCGAGCTCTTCCATTCAAGCGGGAATTTTCTTCCATCCGATAAAGTAGCATGTGATGACGTCGTGGAAGAATGCCTACAGAAGGTACAAAAAGTTGATGCTCTGAACTTCAGCAATAGTGCCAGAACTGCCTACCTGACCGCTTGCCGCCATATTGAAGGGAAATCACTAGGTCACAGTGTCCTTCAGCATTTCCGGTGCCTGCGGCTGGATGATTTGAATCCGGAGACAAGAAGAAGCGAAAATCGTTGGATTTATGCCTTTCGTTAAGAATACTGAATCAAGTGGATTTAGGGCAACCATCTAGGGCCCACCGAAAATCAGGTTGCCCTCAAATCGG
The DNA here is from genome assembly GCF_032884065.1 of Artemia franciscana. NCBI lineage: Eukaryota > Metazoa > Arthropoda > Branchiopoda > Anostraca > Artemiidae > Artemia > Artemia franciscana. The sequence goes on from NC_088864.1 coordinate 67,171,196, forward strand.
GTTGGAGGATTTCGTAAAGAAAGATTTAAGGACAATGGGAAAATATCTGAATCGATTGGGACGGAGGAAGAACTTGAGTAGCTGTGTTGGCTTGATACTGCAGTGAGTTGTTAGTAGTAGTAGTAATAGTAATGTATAATGCTGCAAAATATCCTCAATAATTAGAAATAATGTCACCCTAGTGCAACAGACAAAAATTGTGCCGTCTTGGATTTTTTGTTCATTCAGCCTGTAATTTTTCGTTGTCTAGTTTAAGCATCTCCAGTTCAAACCCCAAAGAAGCATAGTATATTTCTAATAGTAGAATGGTGGAAAACTGAGTTTGTGCTTTGGGTTAATTCACGCCCAATTCTTGTTTCAACTTAAAAAGAAACAGATGTTTTTGATTTGTTTTTTTTTAGGGTGAAGATATTGAAATTCGTTGGAATAAAACTGGAAAAGAAGTACTTATAATGGCGTCAACAGAAGTAGACAAATCAGGTGCCTCTTACTACGGAAAAAATGCGCTTTTTTACCTAGACAATAAGGGAAACTCAGCTGTTGTTCAATTAGGTAGGTTTTTTCTCTATAACGTTGTTAACATTCTGAGGAAACGTTAGGTTGGCTTGTTCCCAACTACTTCTTTAGAAAAATAATTAAAAAGAACTGATCAGTTCTGTAATTAGTTGTGGGTGACATTGGGGGGGGGGGGTAACATTTCTTTTGGATTTATGGTTCTCTTAGTTGAACGTGAGACAGAACTGTAAATTTGCATGTATGCCAAGATTTTTGAGAAAGGAATCCTCATAAAAGCTAGAGATACTTAATTTTTTTTCCAGTCGATATATTAAAATTAAATTAACCACTTGAAGAATAACGATGGATTCTTTTTCACAAAATAGTATTCTTTTTCACAAAGCTGCCAGATTAATAGAGACTGGCATTAAGGATTGAATCGATTTAATACGTTTTACAGGCAAAGAAATCGGGGATCATTTTTTCTTTCTTTGTACCTTGAGAAGCTTAGGCAGTCAAAACAGAATTGCAGTTTACCATACTACTTTTTGCCGTTACTTACGTAGTATATTTGCAAATATTTTAATTATATGATAGTAAATGTTTTCTTCTTGGGGGAAAGGGGTGGAGTTCCAGTGTAAAAATTACATAAAAACAGCCATTTTTTGTTGTTTGTACCTAAAAAGACCCTAAGACAACTTTTCTCATAGTCGACCCTCCCTCCGATCGGATTACAATTCTGTGTATGACCCTGAAAGTATGGCTTTCTTATATTCTATGATCACAACGAAATCAGTGATAAAGCTAGGAGGGAACATATCATTACAATATAATATAGATAAGCATATTAAGTAACATTGAATGAGACTTGTTAAAAACAAAAACAAAAAATGATTTTTAAGGAATTGCGGATTACCCGTATGGTTTTTTATCTTTTATATATTTTTTTAATGAGTGGCTGGTTGTGGGGGGATATCGAGTTTGTTCCACATTTGAATCATCAGGCTGTGCTCTAATTATGTCTGTCTGCTTTGTTAAACTGATTGCTCCGATGGTAAACCAACTAATTTTCCAACATAATAAGTTGATGACGTTGACAACCTCTAAAATTTAAAAGATCCTTTTGAATTTTATCATGTCAGCTTTCTAGGGTTAAGGACTCTAAGTGGTTCTGGAGCTTATTTGCCCCAGAGGAGTATCTGTACAACCTATGGTGTCATAAATACATCTAAGCGTCAACAATAAGTAATCTTGCTCATACCTTTCTTTTTCAAGGATTTTGTCTTTCGAACCTCATATTTTCAGTTCGGATAAGAGTATAGAAGTATCTACGATTGAATAATGGGGGTGGGGTATCTTCCTCTATGTAATCTATTTGTATAATAGTTTGAATGGTTATAAGTAAATAAAATGAATAAGAACGATCATAGTTACTGCTTTGGACCGTTGGAGGAATCTAAACCCCCTATTACCTCCCTTTGCTGTCTGCATTCACTGCTAAAAATAAGACTTGCCTTGAAATTTTATTTTGAATTCTTTGTTTTTTGGATGGATTTTTTTTTCTTTTAGACAAACAAGGCCCTATTTATGCTCATGAGTTCACACCGGATGGCAAAGGCTTTTGTGTCGTATACGGATTCATGCCATCAGTTTGCAAATTATTCGACTTGAAGTGCAACGTTATACGTGACTATGGACCTGGCCATCGGAACTCGATTTACTACAATCCCCATGGCAATCATATCCTTTTTAAGGCGTCACAATGTTGTTTTAATATAAGAGAAGTTTCAAAATCCACATCTTAAAACATCATAACCGAGGATATTAAAAAAAGAAAGAAAAAGAACAACGTTAGAACAAGTTTCCTTTTTTTGTGTTTTTTTTTTCATTTGGGTCCTAGAGTCAATTTTTTATATATACATATATTTTGGACGAAATTAAACATTGTGTGTTCGTCTCTAAAAAAAAATATTATTCGAAAAAAATGTAACACTTTAAAAAAATAAATAGTTTTTTCTTAATTGATATAGTTTGACAAATAAGATAGATGTTTGCGTGCATTAGCAAGTTTATTTGTGTAATTGCACCAATAAAAATAAGAAGAAAAACTTAACAGAAAAACAACCATGCAAAATGCTTGATTTCAGGAGAAAACAAATAAAATATTATGTATATTATCAAATAGTTTTTTATTATACTGTCTTTAACTATATCTTTATTATCGTCTATTATTTATCTTTGCTAAATGTATCTATATCCTTAGTTATTATATATATATATATATATATATATATATATATATATATATATATATATATATATATATATATATATATATATATATATATATATATATATATATATATATATATATATATATATATATACATATATATGTATATATATTATATATATTATATATATTATATATATATATATATAATATATATATATATATATATATATATATATATATATACATATATATGTATATATATGTATATATATTATATATATATATATATATAAATATATATATATATATATATATATATATATATATATATATATATATATATATATATATATATATATATATCAGGTTTGAAATATAGCTGTTAAGTTATAGAGAAAAAACACATACAATGTAGCGTTTCAGGATGATTTAATTTTTTTCAAGAAGATATAGATATGGCGGACATATGTTCAATTTACTTGAGCATCAAAATAAAAAAGAATGCTGTACTTTCCAGCAAAATGTTGCGATTTTCAGTAATCAATTTAATTTACTGTTAATTCAGACATTTACTAAGTTAGTTTTAGGCACTTAAAAAGAGCTGAGTCCTGTATTTTTTCTTAAAGTTTAATGATAAATATCTTTTACCTTAAATTACCTTAATTCGCAGCTTGGAGCGATATAAGGATTTTCCATCCTTGTGATGCTCCAGTGATGAAAAAATTCGTTTGGTGTAGGTTATGGTTGTTGATCTAGACTCTTGGAGTGAACTCTGCAGCGTCCCAATTGTAAAGGAACTCTTGGCAGAGCCATTCCCTATCAAGGTGGGACTTGAATGTGTCGGTTGAAGTTGCAGGAACTGTTTCCTCAGACAGTTGATTCCACAGACTGATGACTATTTGGCTGAAGAAATGACTTCTATGTCTGCTCGTGGAATGCTGCATGGGGAGCTTCATTGAATGTCCTCTAGTACCAGAATGCAAGGGCTGTGCAAAGAGACCGGGAAAGGTGTTTTTAGAAAGGATTTTTTTTTTTTGGTTAAAATCATATCACCCCTTTTTTGGTATGTCAGTGTCGGCAACTTCAAACGACGTAGTCTTTCTTCGTATGGAAGTTTATTCATGCTGCTAACCATCTTAGTGGCACGACGCTGGACATCCTCAAGCAACTTCTTATCTTTTTTGAAAAAAGGGGCTGCCAATGACATTCCGACCTCCAGACATGGTCGCACAAGCGCCTTATATAACTTCTAAAAACTCTTGGGTGTCGACTGGAGATGGTTCTGTTTATGATACCGAGGGATTTTTTTGCAGAAGATGAAACAGACTTAGCTTGGCTACTAAACTTTAATTAGTGATCAACAAAACCCCAAGATCTCTTTCATCGAAAACAGCAGAAAGGAAGTTGTCTTGAAGGAAATACTTATGATGTTTGTTGTGTTTGCCAAAATGGATTACATGGCATTTGTCAACATTATAGTAAGGAGCCACATGTTAGCCCATATTCCTAGACTGTCAAGATATGTTTGAATTGATTGCTGGTCAGAGGGAGTAGCCACTTTTCCAACTATTTTTGAGTCGTCAGCATAAAGGGTAATAAGATTTGAAAGAAGGGTGGGTAGATCGTTGACATAGAAGTTTAAAAGTGTTGGTCCAAAAATAGTGCCCTGGGGCACGCCACTTAATGCAGTTGTGGGAGAAGAGAAATGAGGATATCCTTGTGAATCAAAAACTCTGACAATCTGTGATCTTTTAGAGAGGAAGCCCATAATCCTCTGTACAACACCTTCATTGACACCTGCAGCCTTCAGTTTCATTATGAGGACCTCATGATAGACCTTATCGAATGCTTTGGACAGATTAAGAAGAATCATGTCGACAGGAAGACCCTTATCAATATTTAAAGGAAGGCATTTATAGAAGTATTCCTCTTGTCGTGTTTTTGATTGTGCAATTTGCCTGCAGCTTGCCATTTACAAGTTACTTGCTGTAACTTGCGAGAGTGTCCTCATTTTTATTCGTGATTTATCCAAATAATCTCATGGAAACTTTTATTAGGTCTCTAAAGGACACGATGAACAATTTTTGATTATTACAATCGTTCATGTCTTATCTTCAGAAAGTTTGCTAAGGGAAAACCATGGTGGTTTTTGTTATGCCTTCCGCCTTTTTCTTATTTTATTTATTTCATATTAAAGATTTCAAACAAGCACTGGCATTGGTTGTTTTGGCCTCAGAAGCCAAATTCGCTGGAGCCTTTTAAGTGCGGTTTCAAATGGTTTTGTTGTGTGAAAATACTATTTTGATAGGCAACAGTGATGTGGCTTATTCTCAGTATTTTTATTTGTCTCCGAAAAAAATTGTTAAGATTTCAATAACGCTAGAAATCTATGTCTTTTACGAGAACTTATATATTGAACTAAAATATTTTAGAGAGAGAGAGAGGGGGCGGCGGGTTCAACAGTGAAAAAGGTAATTTTCTTGGCAATTTTACAACAAGGAATTGTTTATGAACCGTGCAGTGTTGATAAAAAACAACAAAAAACAACAAAAGAAAACTGCCATCTTAACTTATCGTTGGTGGCAATGTTGCCACGTTTCTGTAAAAAAATCAAAAGAAAGAATATGTCCAAAATGTACAGCTTTAGAGCGAACTGATCCATCTACCTATCCATATATTAAACACTATATATTACGTACCATATTAAATTTCTTTAAACTATTGTGACTTGAGAAGAATGGCTAAAAAAATGTAAAATACTGACCAGCCCCGCCACGTCCCAAAATCTCGACTCTTCCCCGTGGTATATAAAATAGTTGCTATAATCAATAATATTTTCAATACTTTCACCTATCGAATACGTTTTCCAGAAACTTAGTTGGTGATTCCTTTTAAAAAGCAAAACACTGTAATTTTCTGCAGAGAAAATATCAGAGGAAACTAAATTCTAGGGTTTTCTAACGGAATAAATTTTTATTGTGGAATCTCAATAAAAACAAAGGTAAAGGATACGGCATTAGACTTTACAGTCCGTACCGGCGGTGCTGATCTCCGTTTCTTGGCCCTTCAGCCAGGAAGTGCAATGGGGGGCTGGGGGCCAGCCATCCTGTGCTTTCGCACACCCTTCCTGTTTACCTTCCCCAGATTTCTCCAGGTACCCATTTAGAGCTGGGTCGACTCTGGCTAAGCTTACAGAGTCACACCACTGACCCCCGTCCCAACTGAAGAATCGTCAATCGATGCTGTTGTCAAAGATTGGCATTTCTAGCGGAATGAATCTCATATTGGTTAAATATAATAATTTTCATTAGTTTCTCCTTTCATTTTTTTTCCTAATTTCTTCATTGGTTCTTTTTTTCAAAGAAAATCGTCTAAGATCGAAATAGATATATTTTTAGAGATTAATTTCCAGGGTTGCTGATTTCTAGAGAATTAACAGTCACTGCTTCTGCCGAAGATATAGTTATTTCTAGCCATATATGTGTTGGGGGTTATAGCTTTTGTTTGTTAGTACATTTTCATTTCATTGCTATCCTTCTCGTTATATTACTAATTCTCCTTTTCTAAGCAAATACCGAAATCCAAAGTAGCTAGATGTTGAGGAAAATGATTTCCAGAATTTAAAATTTTCGGACTATTTGATGGTATTGTCGAATTTTTATCCTAAAAAGTACATTTATGTTAAATTAGTTACAATGTTAGCTTGTAACTTGTTGAAATTTTTCTAATGATGCGCGCAATTTAGTAGTTGTCTTAACGTTACAGCCAATTGTCTGTCGGAGCAATGATTCATACATTCTCTTGATTCTCTCTTCTTTCAATCTCCTTCTTTCTCTTTCTTCTTTGTGTTTTTCTTTTTCTCTTTTAACGTTCTTCCTTATATTAATGGTGTGTACAGTTTAGTAGTCGTTTCGATTTTCGATAATATCAAAATCATCATTTAATAATTTCTTAGACCACACCTCCTTTCCATTTACGAAATTATTCAAATGAAAATATAGAAAAACGAGTTCAATATTTTAAACAAGACGGTGGACAAAAACACACTATAAATGACACAAAATTATAAATATTTCTTTTCGCTTTATTGTATTGTGATATACCAGAGAGATAGCCCAATTTGATAGCCTAATAGTTGGAAATGATTAAGATGTGAGTTTGTTTATTGTTTTCTCCCCTTTTCCATATATTGCGTTTCATTTATGATTTTTTTTCTTGTGTCAAAGGGCATCCGGACGTGAAGCCGAAATATTCTATGCCCGTTTTTCTGTATTTTCATTTGTACAATTTTATAATCTTCTTTACTTTCTCCTTTTCTTTTTTCCTAATTTTTGCGTTTTTAATTCCTTTTTTTAAATCAACAAGTCTCCCTTGTATAAGTTGACATGCATAAGTTGTATATGCTGATTCAATAAACCAATAAAAACAAGATTGTAACTACGGTTCTTGTTCCTTTCAATAATGTTCCTATTTGTTCTTTCTTCTTTATTTTTTTAATGTTCTCTTTACAATAATAAGGGCAATTTTGTAAACTACATTGGCCTGCGATAACATTTTTTGTTTGTGCACGGTTTTGTCACTTGAATCACTCGGTTTAGAATTTAGGTTTTTTTTAGGTTGTGGAGTTTTTAATTTTGTTAATTCTGGTTTGATCTGTTTTCTTTCTTTTACGTTTTGTTTGGCTTTTTCTATTCTTCTAATTTGGGTCTTTTTTTGTTTTGCTTTCTGTGTTGTCTGTTTTTATCATTATATTTTTATCTGGTTTGGTTTGTCCGCATTTGCGTTCAGAAAATTGTAGCGCTGACGTTGTCCTGTCGAAATATTTGTCTTGTTTCATTCGGTATTTTATTGGCCCTGAAAGCTCAGTCACGTTCTTCATTTCTTTAATCTTTATTGTTTATAATAATGATGCTTACCTTTTTACTAATGATGATAACAGTTTAGTTGTTGTCCTAGCCTTGCAACTTTGTTTCATCTTTTTTCTCTTTTTATTCTTCTTTACGATAATGATACATGCAATTTAGAAGTTATTTTAACATTGCAACTATGGCTGTTTTTTTTTCAGTCAACGTAGGTCTTATTTTCTCAATTTCACATCACCCATCTTAATTTAAAGATTTTTAAGAAATTTGAACCTTAACAACGGGAACACTGCTTATGCTTGGCGGATTTGGCAACATTTCTGGAAAAATGGAAATATGGGACGTAAAAAGACACAAGCAGATCTTTAAAGCTGAAATTCCCGATGTAACTTATCTCTGCTGGGCTGCAGACGGAGAACATTTCATAACTGGAACAACTGCTCCGCGGCTTCGTGTAAATAACGGGTAAGTTATTTATGTCTCAGACGTCAAGAGGATTTACCTTCGGTAGCCTATACTGCAATATTACATTGTAAAGGCGTTGGCTTTCGTGACCAAAATTAACTTTAGAAGAGTAAAAAAAAAGGCTTTATGATTTAATTTTTGGAGGTTTTGGTAGTTCAGAATGCCAGGATAGGCTGAAAATTAATCATGGTTGCAGCAGTGGCTGATACCTAAAGAAGAAACTACAGCCTATAGTAACAGAAAATTTAAGAATGTGTTTTGAAAAAAGGCTATCCAGCGAGAAAAAAGTCTAGGTTAAAGTGGTTCAGAAATGATAACTGTTACATAGTTTTACATTGGTAGTAAACGTTTATTCCCGAAATAATTTTGGAGAATTTTGAAAAAGTGCTTGAAATTCCTCGAAAAAAAGTGACATATCGAAATGGATGTGCAGCATTAAAACGACCACGGTCCAAAGCACTGCGTTGGAGATTTTAACCCCCTTTTTGGAAAACAAGGATTTTTTTTTTGATGGGTAGCAGTGATCTGTACCACTTTTTTTTCCATCAAGGTTAGCAGTCTACTCTACGATTGTAGGGTGACATTTAATGACTCATTTGAAAGCTAATGTTCATATCTACATACCTGTCATAGATTCATCTTGATTAAATAAAAAAAAAGACTAGCTTTTAATTGTTTTAAAAAGCAGAATTGTGGCAAAGAGTCAAACTTTAGCGTAAAGAGCGAGGGATTGCAGAGGGGACAACCCATTTCATATACGGTGTAATTTCTGTTCGTTTTAAGTTTTAATGTCGCTCCTTACTTTCAGTTAAAAAAACTAGTTATTTTATTTAATTTCTGAACGTTTTTGAATTAATGCATGTTTGATTTTGGCTCTCCGCACATAAATTATTAAAATGAAATTTGTATATTAATTCTTTTTTTGGCTAAATGGCTTTCTCTTAGTTTTGATCAGACAATTTTGAGAAATAAGGGGTGGGGAAGGAGGCCTAGCTGCCCTCCAATTATTCGGTTACTTAAAGGCAACTAGAACTTTTATTTTTTACTTTTTTTTTTATTTAACTTTTATTTTTTACGTATGGGAGGGGGTTTGTACCTTCGTTAATACCTTGCTCTTTACACTAAATCGTAAGTTTTGTCCCAATTCTTTAAGAATGACCCCTGAATCAGAAAGGCCGTAGAATAAATAGTTGAAAACTACTAAAAATACTTAAGCATAAAGAGCGAGGTATTTATCTCCTCCTAAATACCTCGCTCTTTATGCTAAAGTATTTTTAGAACCCCTCATATGCGTAATAATCTCTGTTCGTTTTAAGTTTCAATGCTACTCCTTACTTTCAATTGAAGAAACTTTTCATGTTTATTTTTTCATTGTTTTTTTATAGTAATGCTAGAAAATCCTGCACCCTTTTCATTGAAATTTTCTTCCCCCATGACATATTCCTCCAAGGAAAGATCCTCCCACATAGCCTTCTCCCCTCAACTCCACCCCCAAACAAAAAAACCCTGAAACGTCTGTACACTCCCCAATAACCATTACTATATGTAAACACTGGTTAAAGTTTGTAACCTGCAGCCCCTCCCCCAGGGATTGTGGGGGAGTAACTCATTCCCAAAGACATAGTTATTACAAAATGGCTATCTCAAAATTTTGATCCGTTGACTTTGGGAAAAAAGTGAGCGTGGGAGGGGGCCTAGGTGCCCTTCAATTTTTTTGGTCACTTAAAAAGGGCACTATAACTTTTCATTTCCGTTAGAATGAGCCCTCTTGCAACATTCTAGGACCATTTGGTCGATACGACGACCCCTGGAAAAAAAAAACAAAAAAAACAAATAAACACACACCCGTGATTTGTCTTCTGGCAAAAAATACGAAATTCCACATTTTTGTAGATAGGAGCTTGAAATTTTTTCTATAAGGTTCTCTGATACGCCGAATGCGATGGTGTGATTTTCTTTAAGATTCTATGACTTTTAGGGGGTGTATCCCCCTATTTTCCAAAATAAGACAAATTTTCTCAGGCTCGTAACTTTTGATGACAAAGACTAAATTTGATGAAACTTATATATTTAGAATCAGCATTCGATTCTTTTGATGTATTTTTTAGCATCAAAATTCCATTTTTTAAAGTTTCGTTTACTATTGAGCCGGGTCGCTCCTTACTACAGTTCGTTACCACGAACTGTTTGATTACCATGAACTGTTTGATACCACTAAGATATGATACAATTTTTTGACAAAGACTGGATCACGTTCAGATACGTATTTTGAAGATTCAGTCGCTTAAATTAGGATAAAGAAAGATGGTAAGAAAGATAAAGATAGAAGGATGGTGTCAAGTAACGAGAAAATTGACGGAAAGATAGCTTTATTTAATTATGTAACATTATTAGTAGAGATTGTAGAGTGGATGCAACTGAGAAGTAAAAATAGAGTTTTATAGGCACAGTGAGTTTACTCACAGTTTGAAAAGGTGCTTTCTATTTGAAATAATAAAAGATAAAGCGAGATCGATTTACAATGATCGAGTATAGTTTCAAAACTGTGGCATCTCTGTATACAAACATAAATATGATTTTCTCGGTTCTTCAAAAGGAGAGGGGGCTGAAAACGTCTGATTAAGGGTTTTCGACCACGGTGATCCAAGGGTGCACTTTCCATTTCAATTCGTTGACCGAGTTTAAGGAGTTTGAGGATTTTCAAGCTCTTGCTCAAAATTCTCGCAAATATGCGTTCGCAATAAACTTTTATTTAATCAAAATGTAATCATTTATTTTATTATGAAAAACTAAATATTAGTTTTACTCCTCAACTGGATATAGATGATGAATTTTCCTTAATAGCAATTTTATTTTTCAAAACTTGTTCGTAAGCTTTTGGTTGTAAGTTTTTTTATAAGCCTTGGTTTGCAGTTTTCTAGGCTGCAGCAACTGCAGCAACGGTCATTCAACTGTCTGAAAAGAGGAAAGGTAGAATATTCAAAGATTACAGCGATAAAAACTTTTCCGATGTCTAAAGTAAAACAGTTCAAAATAGGGATGATACCTTTTTATTGACAGTGAAATATAAAATTATTTAACTGGATATTTCGAACACATATACAGTGTTCATCATCAGCAGTAAAACTAAAAGACATGAATAAAAATAAACAGAATTTATACCTAATAAACTAATTACATATAGTTTATTGCTCTTATTTTTTTCAATGCAACAGCCGAGGCAAATCTCCTTGACCTTTTCGGTTCTGGTTCATTAGATTTAACTGACGTATTACGCGGACAGAGGTCATAGCTCTTAGGTGAAGTGATATTTACTTTATTTGACCTCAATAAATTATCATAAATTGAGTTCAATCCAAATTCACCTGTATCTCTGTTTATGGAATTATTCTTGAATAGAATTTTTTTAATTTCGATTGTTTCCCTGAAAGTTTGCTTTAAACCTTGGTCCCTAGAAATCAAAGAAACATTTTCAAACAAAATAAAATGATTTGGAAAATTAAAGATATGCTCCGCGAGGGCCGACGTGAAATCTTCAGGTTTGGTATTTTGCTTTAAAGACGATGAAAAGGAATTATGATGTTGTAGCAACCTCGTCAATTAAAGTAAATATCACTTCACCTAAGAGCTATGACCTCTGTCCACGTAATACGTCAGTTAAATCTAATGAACCGGAACCGAAAAGGTCAAGGAGATTTGCCTCGGCTGTTGCATTGAAAAAAATAAGAGCAATAAACTATATGTAATAAGTTTATTAGGTATAAATTCTGTTTATTTTTATTCATGTCTTTTAGTTTTACTGCTGATGATGAACACTGTATATGTGTTCGAAATATCCAATTAAATAATTTTATATTTCACTGTCAATAAAAAGGTATCATCCATATTTTGAACTGTTTTACTTTCGTCATGGAAAGGCAGTGTGGTCTTCGAAGTTATCTTTCCGATGTCTAATACTGAAATACCCGTCTTTCATTCATGTTTGTCTTTATATTCAGAAATCATTGTCTTTTGTAACTCCTTCAGAAAAGCAGAAATTCAAAAATGTTCGACAAATCACAAACAATTAGACGAACTACTTTGCATTTGGTGACAGAATTCTCTTGGTGACAAAAAGCCTCCCTCTTCAAACCCTCCCAGGAAGTTTCCATTTCCCTTAAGTCTTTCTTTATGACATCCACCCACCCTATCCGTGGCCGTCCTGCTCTAGACGGTTTCTGCAGCTCTAGACGATTAGCTCTAGGTCTTTCATCCGCAGAACGTGCTCTAGCTATCTCATCTTTTTTCTCATTATAGCCCTAGAAAGGATACTTTCTAGTATCCTTTTAGCTCACCCTCGTTGCTCATCAATAAACTGGCTTTTAAGTAATATTTATTGTTTAATAATAATTTTGACTGATTTCAACAAATTACTTTTTTGAAAGAATTTTTTTTTGTAAATTTCCAGTATTTAGTCTTAAGTCATCAAGAAAGGATAAGTAACGAACTAAGTTTTATTGCACTAACAGACATAGCGCCATGGCAATACAAAACAAAAAAGAAAATTCACTTCTAAATAATTGACATTACATAAACAAAGAAAAACAAAAATCACAGACATCTACTTCTGTATTCCATTGCAAACCTGAGAAATCGTCCTAAGTTTTTAACACTTGCAAAACATACACCACTCCTCACATTCACTAACCATCTCTCACAAAACCTACACTCTCTATACATTTTATTTCTCAACTTAATCAGTTCTTCACACTCATACATCAAATGACCCCCTTTTTCATCCATACTTCCACATGTCGAGTAAAAGTATAGATACAGAAAAAAGATATTGTTTAGTGTAAGTTAAAATAGCATGGTTGCAATGTAACGTACGCTACAAAAGTATGTAGAACGCACGAAAGAGGCTGAAAGAAGGGGGTGGGATGAATAGGTAGCATTTTTTAAGGGAGGGCGTATAATCCTAAATATATTGTTCCATACATCCCAAGTATGGATAATGAAAAAGAAAAAATTAAGCCTTGATGAAAAAGGACCTATTTTAGGTCATTTGATGCTTCGAAAAGCGGATTTTTATGCAAAAATTATACCAATTTTCTTTCGATTTCAGTCACACTAAGCTAGGAAATATGCGCTATATTGTTGGAAGGTGTTAGCAACCTTGCATCATTTGTCCTTTAATCCCCAATACTGCTACTGCTAACAACTCACTGCAGCATCAAGCCGCCTGAGGCCAATACAGCTGTGCACGCTCCTCCTCCATCCCAATCTATTCAAAGCCTCCCTCTTCAAACCCTCCCAGGAAGTTTCCATTTCCCTTAAGTCTTTCTTTATGACATCCTCCCACCCTATCCGTGGCCGTCCTGCTCTAGACAGTTTCCGCAGCTCTAGACGGTAGCTCTAGACGATTAGCTCTAAGTCTTTCATCCGCAGAACGTGCTCTAGCAATCTCATCTTTTTTCTCATTATAGCCTTAGAAAGCTGGATTGAACCACACTATTCGTAGAGCCAACTGTTTGAAATACGGTCAGTCAATCGGTTACCCAAAAACAATCAGTAGGTAGTTTCTCTGGAAAACATCTAGCAAATCTTCCTCCGTTTTTGGAGCGCCCATGCTTTAGAACCATCATCACTGTAGCTTTGAGCTTTCTAATCTTGGTTTGCAGATTTATTTTCTAATTCTTCCAAACTTTTTTCAACTGTGAAAAAATATTCTAACCTTGGCTATTCTATTTAACATCTTCAAGCCACTGAGCGTCTGTACTAATAATACTACCAAGGTAAGTGAAGCTGTCCATTTGATCGATCTTTTCGTTATCGAACGTCACCTTTTCATCTTTACTTATTCCTAACCTTGGTGACTTAGTCTTCGTAACATTAATTTTAAAACCTATTCTAGCTCATTGAACTCGTGAAACCTCTAAGAGCTCATTCATTTTGCCCACACTGTACGACATACGACATTTTAACATACGAGTGAAAATTTAGTGGATACATCCTCTGTCCTTCCTAAAACTGCATTCTTCTTCGTTTAAAACTTTGTCTACAAGCATCTCTAAGTCTAAAGAGTATCATCATACTAAGGAGTTTACTACCTACAGAGGCTAGGCTAATTCATCTATAATTACCGCACTCACTCTTATCATCTTTCTTATACAGAGGTTTAATTAGGGTTTTCCTTAAATTGCAAGGTAGACTACTTTCCACTTTTTTAAAAATCATTTCATAATGTTCAGTAACTTATTTCTAACCTCATTGCCACCATATTTAAAAAACTCATTTACCACACTATCCGCATCTGGGTCCTTATTGTTTTTTAATCATTCTTGTATTGTCACTAATTCTTCCTCACAAAATAAATCTTTCATCACATCCAAGGTGTCACAATTTTTTTCATTTTCCTCTATATCTTTTCCTTTATCTCAATCCTGGTTTAACACATTCTCAAAATGTTCTGCACACCTCTCTTTAACGCTTTCCTTATCACTGATTGTGGCCCCATTTCTATCTTTAATTGGGAAAAGTCCAGATTGACTATTTTTTCACAATTCATTAACATACCAGTACAGTATTTTACTATTACGCCGTCTGGCTGCGTCTTCCAGATCCTCGGCAATTTTTTCCATGGCCTCCACTTCACACCTCCTTAGTTCATATTCTAGTGCTTTCTCAAATTTCTTTACATTCCTTTTATTTTCAAATGATCTATCACTCAGATAATTCCTGTACAAGCCCCCTCCTCTTAACATAAAGCTTTTTCACTTATAATCCTAGCTTCATTTCCAACTTTCTTCCCTAAGACACCATCAGCAAATTCGCAAATTATTTTCCTAAAATTATCCCGTCCATCTTCAACATTCTCAACTTTTAAACTCGCCTGTTTAGTTTTCAACTGTTCCAGGATATCCCTAAATCCCTAATCCTAGTCTTAATCCTACATCATTCCTCAGTAGGTATGTTTATGAAGTATGCATGGTGTCGTACTTCCTGGTTGTCTGAAGCTATTGTACCCAGCGAAACTTTGATTGTCTTATTATACAGTAGGTTTCATTAGGATTGCCACAAAACTTTAGGAGTGATATGTTTGTAGTAGTCAAGGATAGTTTGTTTTTAGAACTTAAATAATTTTACAGTTTTAAAAACACATTCTTTTGTTTGTCAAATAATTTGGAAGATATAGGTTAAACACTGAACGTGGGGCTGACAACTCCCCAGTATTGAAAAAACTCGTAAACAGCAAGATTAAAAGCAGAAAATGATGCTGAAACAAATTGACAAAACTAAGGGCCGAAGACTCGATCTTTCCCCCCGTAAAAGATATGGATTGGAATCTTTATTTTTACAACAACAATTCACAAAAAAATGATGTAATGTCACGATAGAACATGGGTGAGGACTGAAGACACGAGCGAGTAGACGCAGGTCACAAAAAGCTGGCGAAATCAGCCTTTTTGCTAGTCAGGTAAACGTTTGAAATGCTGAAGGAAGCGAAACATTTTGCGACGAAAATTCTGGATACTTATATAGAGGATAGGCAAATCATTTAGTTTGGTCGAAGTAACGTAAACCATTTGTTCTCATGGCTGGAGTAAATATTCTCAGTCAAATTCGAGAGTAATTGTTTTCTATGTAATATGCAGCAAGGACAACCAAAGGCATGTACAGGATTTTGAACCTGGATCTTCAGGGGCGGTAAAGAGCAATGTCAAATCTAAAAAGAGCATTTACCGAATTCGATGTGTTTTTATATCATATATAATCATTATTTTTTGAAAAAACCCTCCCTACTAGTTATTCTTAAACTTTTGTATTCAGTTCGTAGATTATTTTTTAGCCCTAGTCTTAACATGATTATTAATAGAATATATGTTATGAGTACAACAATTTTCATCTCCCATAAGATATTTTTCTAGTTGTGAAGCCTGAAGGTGTGTTTGTCACTCAGGTATGTTTTCGTAATGCTTATATTTAAGGTGTTTCTACTGATATTTCTCTTTTATAGATTTAAAATTTGGCATTATACCGGCAGTTTACAGTATGAATTCAAGGTTGAAGAAGGAGACGAACTTTATCAAGTGGCTCTGCAACCCATACCTGAAGGCATTTTTCCTGAAAAGGAAATAGTGACTGAACAAGTACCTGGTATTGAATACGCAACAAAACAAGGTGAATCCATTTCCATATGTAAAAACAAACATTATTTGCATATGTAAACATGGAAGCAGCGATAGGTTTTCCTTGGGGAGGATAAGAAATTTATCTTCTTCATTCAAAACTTAGCTTTACACTCGCTTTTGAGGAGGTTTCTTTTTGAGGGTAGCTCCGATCATCCTAATGCATAATCCCCATTGAGTAAGTAACGTTTCAACTGGACTTTTGCTTTGTCTTTGTCGGACTCGTTTGAATTTAAATTATGTGCCGAAACTTAAGCCCAAAAATACAATCATTGGTGACCCAGAAAAGAATAATCATAGAAGGAAAAAATGTATGGGAGAAATACAAAGCTAAAAAAACTGGGAGTGGAGACTGAAATTGTGGTAATCTGTATTTTTTAACGGATATTTTTTTTGGGGGGGGGGAGAAGAATAGGAATGAATATAGTCCTCTTCAATATGTTTAGCCCGGGTCTCATATCTCATTTAGCCTTACCTCACATCCATCAAAAAGTTCTTGGTAGCGAACTGTAGTAAGGAGCGACCCGGCTCAAAAGTAACCGAAAAAGTAACGCATGAAAGAATGGCATTTTAATGCTGATTTTAAATATATAAGTTTCATTAAGTTTAGACTTACCCATCAAAAGTTAGGAGCCTGAGAATATTTGCTTTATTTTAGAAAATAGGGGAAAACACGCTTTAAAAGTCATAGAATCTTAACAAAAATCACACCATCAGATTCAGCGTATCAGAAAACCCAACAGTAGAAGTTTCAAGCTCCTATCTACAAAATTTGGAATTTTGCATTTTTTACCACAAGACAGGTCACGGATGTTTATCCGTGTTTGTTTATTTGTTGTTTTTTTTTGTTTTTTTCCCCAGGGGTGATCTTATCGACCCATTGGTCCTAGAATGTCGTGAGAGGGCTCATTCTAACGGAAATTAAAAGTTCTAGTGCCCTTTTTAAGTGACCAAAAAATTGGAGGGCACCTAGGCCCCCTCCCACGCTCATTTTTTCCCAAAGTCACCGGATCGAAATTCTGAGATAGCCATTTTATTCAGCATAGTCGAAAAACCCAATAACTATGTCTTTGGGGACGACTTACTCCTTCACAGTCCCCGTGGGAGGGGCTGCAAGTTACAAACTTTGACCAGTGTTTACACATAATAATGGTTATTGGGAAGTGTATAGACGCTTTCAGGGGGATTTTTCTTGGTTGGGGGGAGGGGGTTATGCGGAGGGATCTTTCCATGGAGGAATTTGTCATAGGGGAAAAAAATTTCCATGAAGGGGGTGCAAGATTTTCTAGCATTTTTTAAAGAACAATGAAAAAAATAACTAAGAAAAGTTTTTTCAACTGAAAATAAGGAGTAGCATTAAGACTTAAATTGAACAGAAATTATTACGCATATGAGGGGCTCACCTCCTCCTAATGCCTTGCTCTTTACGCTAAAGTAGCTTTATTAATTTCAACTATTTATTCTACGGCCTTTGTGATTCACGGGTGACCCGGCCTTTGTGGCTTAATGAATTTGGACAAAATTTAAGCTTTAGTGTAAAGAGCGAGGTATTGACAAGGGGTGAACTCCCTCATATATGTAATAAAAAAATACGAATATAGAAGTGCGTTACTTAAGTTACGTATATTTTTACTAATAAAAACGTTCGTAAAAAATTAAAAGTTCTAGTTGCATTTTTAAATAACCAAAAAATTGGAGGGTAACTAGGCCTACCCCCGCGCTTTTTTTTTCTCAAAATCATCCCATCAAAACTATGAGAAAGCTATTTAGCCAGGAAAATAAATTAATATGCAAATTTTGTTTTAATTATCCATGTGCGATGAGCCAAAATCAAAACATGCCTTAATTTAAAATGTTCAGAAATTAAACAAAAAAAACTGAAAGTTTTTTAACTGAAAGTAAGGAACGATATTAAAACTTAAAGCGAACAGAAATTACTCCGTATATGAAAGAGGCTGTTTCCTCCTCAACGCCCCGCTCTTTACGCTAAAGTTTTTTTTACTGTTTTAAAAAGTAGACTTGGGAGAAAGAGTCAAACTTTAACGTCGTTTTCGTTCTTATTTCTGTTCGTTTTAAATTTTAATATCGCTCCTTACTTTCATTTAAAAAAAACTTGTTTCTTTTTTATTTTCTCTGTTAAGATTTAAGTATTTTCCCCTCGTTCTAATCGTCTTTCTGAAGTTTTGTTTCTAACGTTTTGAGGTAGCCGCCATCAATTCTATCTGGATCAAAGAGGACCACGTAATGGAGATTTACAAAAATACGGAATGTTAAGCGAAAAAATTGTCGTTATCTAGACCCATAATCTGGCCTGTATTAGAGCTGCCACTACTGCAGAAGATCATGAATACTAGGCTATGATTATAAGGTCGTACTTAGTGCTTATTTTATCACTTGTAAGAAATGTCCTTCCAATTTAGAATTCTTATGGACTTGCTATGAATTTTGCTAGAACCTGGTTCAAGCCATGCCAATGGCCTTCAGAGTATAATTAAACCCAATTTGTAAAAATACATATACCCTTTCTTAGAATTATTGAATTTAGCTTGATTTGTTTTGCAAATAAGGGGGGAGACATATCTTATATACAGATACAATGACAATGGAAGTCAGTTTGGGCTATAACTTTGCTGAAGCTTCTCGCACGCTTATAGAATGTAAGTCTAATGCTGTTACTTGCTGTTTCTTACTTTTATTATGTTACATCCTAGTAAAGGGGGTGTATACCCCAGCTCTTTAATAATATTAAATAAAAAAACAAGTTTTTTTTTAAATGAAAGTAAGGAGCGGCATTAAAACTTAAAACGAACAGAAATTACTCCGTATATGAAAGGGGCTTTTCCTCCTCAACGCCTCGCTCTTTACGCGAAAGTTTGACTCTTTCTCTTAACTCTACTTTTTAAAACAGTAAGAAACTTTAGCGTAAAGAGTGGGGCGTTGAGGAGGAAAAATCCCTTTCGTATGCGGAATAATTTCTGTTCGTTTTAAGTTTTAATGTTGCTCCTTACTTTCATTTAAAAAAACTTTCTGGACGTTTTTGAATTAATGCATGTTTTGATCTTGGCTCTCCGCACATAAATAATTAAAACGAAATTTCCATATTAATTAATTGCAATGAATCGGAAGATTTTGAGAAAAAAGAAGTGGGGGAGGAGGCCTAGTTGCCCTCCAAGTTTTTGATTACTTAAAAAGCAACTAGAACTTTTAATTTTTTACAAACGTTTTCATTGGTAAAAAATATACGTAACTTACGAATTAACTTACGTAACGAACTTCTATATTTGTATGTTTTTATTGCGTATATGAGGGGGTTCAACCCTCGTCGATACCTCGCTCTTTACACTAAAGCTTGGATTTTATCCCAATTCCTTAAGAATGACCTCTGAATCACAAAGGCCGTAGAATAAATAGTTGAAATTCCTAAAAATACTTTAGCGTAGAGAGTGAGGTATTACGAGGAGGTAAACCCCTCATATGCGTAATAATTTTTGTTCGTTTTGTTTTAATGCTGCTCCTTACTTTCAGTAGGAAAAACTTTTCATGTTAATTTTTTCATTGTTCATCCTGCGCCCCCTTCATTGAAATCCTCTTCCCCCCATGAGAAGTTTCTTCATGGAAATATCTTCCCACGTAACCCCCCCCCCCCTCAACTCTCCCCCCTAAACCAAAAAATCCCCCTGAAAACGTCTGTACACTTCCCAGTAACCATTACTGTATGTAAACACAGGTCAAAGTTTGTAACTTGCAGCCCCTCCCACGGGGACTGCGGGGGAGTAAGTCATCCCCAAAGACATAGTTAATAGGTTTTTCCACTATGGTGAATAAAAGTTTGACTCTTTCTCTCTATTCTACTTTATAAAACAGTAAATAACTAGCGTAAATAGCGGGACGCTAAAGAGGGAACAGCCCCTTCATACATGGAGTAATTTCTGTTCGTTTTAAGTTTTAATGTCGCTGCTTACTTTCAGTTGAAAAACTTGTTTTTTTATTTAATTTCTGGACGTTTTTCTGAATAATGCATTTTTGATTTGAGTGTTTGATTTTGGCTCTCCGCAAATGAATAATTAAAACAAAATTGGCGTATTAATTTTTTTTTGCTAAATGGCTTTCTTTTAGTTTTGATCAGACGATTTTGAGAAAAAGGGTGGGGGAGGAGGCCTAGTTTACCTCCAATTTTTCGGTTACCTCAAAAGGCAACTACAATTTTTAATTTTTCACGAACGTTTTAATTAGTAGAAAATATATGTAACCTACAAATTAACTTACGTAACGAACTTCTATATTCGTATTTTTTTATTATGTATATGAGGGGGTTTGCCCCATCGTTAATACCTTGCTCTTTACACTAAAGCTTTTATTTTCTCCCAAGTCTAAGATTGACTCCTGACTCACCAAGGTTGTAGAATAAATAGTTGAAATTACTAAAAATACTTTAGCGTAAAGAGCGAGGTATTTAGGAAGAGATGAACCCCCCTTATGCGTAATAATCTCTGTTCGTTTTAAGTTTTAATGCTGGTCCTTACTTTCAGGGAAAAAAAAACTTTTTCATATTTATTTTTTCATTTTTTTTTTTTTAAATAGTGCTAGAAAATCCTGCGCTCCCATCATGGAATTTCTCTTCTCCCATGACAAATTCCTCCAAGGGAAAATCCTCCTACGTAGCTCCCTCCCCTCAACCCTCCCTCCCCAACCAAAAAACCCTTCTGAAAAGGTCTGTACACTTCCAAACAACCATTACTGTATGTAAACGCTGGTCAAAGTTTGTATCTTGCAGCCCCTCCCACGGGGACTGTGGGGGAGTCAGTCAGCCCCAAAGACATAGTTATTATGTTTTTCGACTATGCTGAACAAAATGGCTCCGTCAAAGTTTTGATCCGTTGACTTTGGGAAAAAAAGACCGTGGGAGGGGGCCTAAGTGTCCTCCAATTTTTTTGTCTCTTAAAAAGGGCACTAGAACTTTTAATTTTCGCTAGAATGAGCCCTCCTGCGACATTCTAGGACCACTTGGTCGATACGATCACCCCTGGAAAAAAAAAACAAAAAACAAACAAATAAATCGGTCTTCAGGCAAAAAATACTAAGTTCAACATATTTGTAGATCGGAGCTTAAAACTTCTACAGTACGGTTCTCTAATACGCTAAATGCGATGGTGTGATTTTCGTTAAGATCCTATAACTTTTAGGGGGTGTTTCCCCTTTTTTTCCAAAACAAGGCAAATTTTCTCAGGCTCGTAACTTTTGATGAGTAAGACTAAATTTTAAATTCAGAATAAAAATCTGATTCTTTTGATGTATCTATTAGTATCAAAATTTTGTTTTTTAGAGTTTCGTTTACTATTGAGCCGGGTCGCTCCTTGCTACAGTTCGTTACCACGAACCGTTTGATAATAATGAAGTTTTACTTCTAGCCAACACAAGAACAAGAATTGATCGTTGATTTCTGAAACTTTGAATAATAAATGTAGAATTTTTAATTACAATGAAATAGCTAATATTAACTAGAATTCTCTTCTAGTTACTTTTTATACCTGTTTTGTCTTGTTTATTTTGTTACGATGTTAGGATTTTGTCAAGATTTCGCCATGAAGCCCCCCCCCCCCATCTGACTTTCAATGTCATTGTATCTCTATATAAAACATGTCTCCCCCCTTATTTGCCAAAAAATCAAGCTAAATTCAATAGTTCTAAGAAAGGGTATATGTATATTTATAAATAAGTTTATCGGGTTTAATTATACTCTGAAGGCCATTGGCATGGTTTGAACCGGATTCTGGCAAAATTCAAAGCAAGTCCGTAATAATTCTAAATTGGAAGGACATTTCTTCCACCCTGAACTTTCCAAAAAAGAGACTGTAGTTCTTGAAGGAAATTAAGCCAGGACTGCAATGAACATGTTACATTTTTTGGCTTAAAGAAATTGGGCCATGACTTAGTTTTCAAACAGTTCGTGGTAACGAACTGTAGTAAGGAGCGATCCGGCTCAATAGTAACCAAAACTCTAAAAAATTGAATTTTGATATAAATAGCTACATCAAAAGAATCGCATTTTAATGCTGATTTTAAATATATAAGTTTCATCAAGTTTAGTCTTAGCCATCAAAAGTTACGAGCCTGAGAAAATTTGCCTTATTTAGGAAAATAGGGGGAAACGCCCCCTAAAAGTCGTAGGATCTTAACGAAAATGACACCATCAGATTCAGCGTATCAGAGAACCCTGCTGTAGAATTTTCAAGCTCCTATCTACAAAAATGTGGAATTTTTCATTTTTTGCCAGAAGACAAATCACGGGTGCGTGTTTATTTGTTTGTTTTTTTGTTTTTGTTTTTTTTTTTTCCCAGGGGTCATCGTATCGACCAAGTGGTCCTAGAATGTCGCAAGAGGGCTCATTCTAACGGAAATGAAAAGTTCTAGTGCCCTTTTTAAGTGACCAAAAAAATTGGAGGGCATCTAGGCCCCCTCCCACGCTCATTTTTTTCCCAAAGTCAACGGATCAAAATTTTGAGATAGCCATTTTGTTTGGCATAGTCGAAAATCTTAATAACTATGTTTTTGGGGATGACTTACTCCCCCACAGTCCCTGGGGGAGGGGTTGCAAGTTACAAACTTCAACCAGTGTTTACATATAATAATGGTTATTGGGAAGTGTACAGACGTTTTCAGGGGGATTTTTTGGGTTTTGGGGGTAGGGTTGAGGGAGGGGGCTATGTGGGAGGATCTTTCCTTGGAGAAATATGCCATGGGGGAAAAAAATTCAATGAAAAGGGCGCAGGATTTTCTAGCATTACTATAAAAAAAAACAATGAAAAAATAAACATGAAAACGTTTTTTCAAATGAAAGTAAGGAATAGCATTGAAATTTAAAACAAACAGAGATTATTACGCATATGAAGGGTTCTAAAAATACTTTAGCATAAAGAGCGAGGTATTTAGGAGGAGATAAATACCTCGCTCTTTATGCTAAAATATTTTTAGTGATTTCAACGATTTATTCTACGGCCTATTTGATTCAGGGGTCATTCTTAAAGAATTGGAACAAAACTTACGATTTAGTGTAAAGAGCGAGGTATTAACGAGGGTACAAACCCCCTCGTACACATAATAAAAATATAAGAATATGAAAGTTTGTTACGTAAGTTAATTCTTAAGTTACGTATATTTTTTACTAATAAAAACGTTCGTTGAATATTAAAAGTTCTAGTAGCCTTTTTAAGTAACCGAAAAATTGGAGGACAGCTAGGCCTCCTTCCCCACCCCTTCATTCTCAAAATCGTCTGATCAAAACTAAGAGAAAGCCATTTAGCCAAAAAAAAATTAATATACTAATTTCATTTCAATAATTTATGTGCGGAGAGCCAAAATCAAACATGGATTAATTCAAAAACGTTCAGAAATTAAATAAAAAAAAACTAGTTTTTTTAACTGAAAGTAAGGAGCGACATTAAAACTTAAAACGAACAGAAATTACTCCGTATATGAAATGGGTTGTCCCCTCCGCAGTCCCACGCTCTTTACGCTAAAGTTTTTAGTTGTTTTAAAAAGTAGAATTGTGGCAAAGAGTCAAACTTTAGCGTAAAGAGCGAGGGACTGCGGAGGGGACAACCCATTTCATATACGGAGTAATTTCTGTTCGTTTTAAGTTTTAATGTCGCTCCTTACTTTCAGTTAAAAAAACTAGTTTTTTTTTATTTAATAGCTATCTTAAAACGAGCAAGAAAAGAGTATTGGGTTACCTGCTTGTCTCTTTTACTTTTGGTTGAAATTAATAAGGCCTCAAGTCTCAACAACATCTATTAAATTTCGCGTCTTAGCATTAAATCAAGGGTATACCTTTTGGTATCCGAAAAAAAAAATTAAACAGAAAAATATTTTGCCATATTCGCCTAAAGTTCATTGATAACTTAATTTGACCTTATTCAATATTTGTTTTTAAAGCTTTGTTGTGTCATAAGCAAATGCCGCTTTCGACTCTTTTGAGCGTGCTGTACCATAGAGATGGTAAATAGTTCTGCTCCGAAAATAGTACGAATTATTCAAGTGGTTGCATAGTTAAGCAAAGGGTCTTGAGTTAAGATTCATTTTCAAACTTAAATCAAATATACATGCGTAATTGTGATTACGTATATACAGTGACAATAAATATACCTTTTTAGGGTTCTGTTTTAAAGAAGTTGGCGTCCAAAATAACCTAGTATATGCATATATATATATATATATATATATATATATATATATATATATATATATATATATATATATATATATATATATATTCTTCGTTGCTACCAATATGATTTACACGAGTTTTGTCTTATAGATTCGAAAAAGGCTTACATACCTCCTAGTGCAAGAAACAGACCTGCTTCAGACCTATCAACTCGAACACAATTTGGTGTCTATACAAAAAGTAGCCATTTGCCACCAGGTCTAGGTGAGAATTTTGTTCTATATAATTCATCATTTTACCATCTACTGAAGCTTTATTCTTTTTAATATGCTATTTTACGTGGAACATACTTCTGACACCTACTAAATTAGGAAAATTAGTACAATCCATCCCTTTCAAACCTGATTGGTTCTAACACCTCCTTTTTAAGCCAATAAAATTAGAGAAAAGCCAAGTTGCACCCGATTGGCTCTGCTGTTCCAAAAATGCAAGCCAGTAAAAAGAATGAAGTTTTCGAGTTGCAATATTTTTTATTAGTAGTTTTTTTATTTCACCTTGGCGTAGCTGAAGTATGCCTACTTGTAGTTGAAGTAGCTGTGAAGGCACTTTTCCACTTGATGTATTATGAATCATTCAAAAATCGGAAATTTAGGTAAATTGAATCCAGTTTAACCCTTGTATGGGGTTGTCACAAAAGTTCTGCTTTTGACCTCAAGCCTGGGTTTCAAACCGCAAAAATAATTGCTTGTTTATTAAGTCATGTATTTTTCTTATCCATTTGAATTTTCTTTCATCACATTAATTAATTTGAAGCCCACTACTCTTGAGATAGAAGCTGATTTTACCAGGTCCTGCAAGGGTATCGTAAAAAGTGAGTTCTTTATCCTAAGTTCAGGTAACATGATCTTTTTACTGAGAAATCGAGTCAGTTACCCAGTGGTTTCACTGTAAGTAATTATTTGGACTTATTTACTAATTTTATGTTTACTAAGCATTTGCTAGTTCCAGAATTCAACAAGGTTTAACATGAAACTTTAATTAAAAATAGTTACAATAGATTAACCGTACCTACGCACAAATGCCGATCATGTATGACTGCTCGATTAAAAAAAAAAAAAAAAATATTAATGCTTACGGGCTGGTCAAATCAGAAACTAATTAGTTTCTTGAGGTCGATATTTGGAATAAAAAAATAATAAGACTTGCCTAATATCATTATCTTGCAATGGAAAATTTCGAAAAATTTACCTTTGAAGTTTATAGTAATCAACTATGTTTCGAAATAGTATATCACATATGTGTTACTGGAATTTATATGTATTGGAATTTATATACATTCACAGTTTAAGGTTGACATTCACTATTTTTGAACATTCACGGTAACATATATATTGAGGGAATAGGTAACTGTCTCAACTAATATAACTACTCAATTTTTGACATTCTGTCTTTGTTAAATGAGCCGCACTTCATTTAGAAACATTTTTGTGGACAAAACGAATAGATGAAATTTTTACCATTCTGATTCTAAACTCCAAAGAGCTAATTTAGGAATTATTAACCCCAAATAGCTAAAAAAAAGATCGACAATTACATTCTAAGACCACACTGTATATGCACGAAGTATGAAACAAAGAAGAGAAAATAAAAAGAAAAAAAAATAGAGAAAAACGAGGATAGTGTCAGTCAGTCAAGTGAACATGAAGAGAAAATAAGCAAGTATTTCGACAAGGACCTGCGCCATGTCGCCCTCAGTGCAAAAAAAGAAAAGAAAAAAGATCTAACCGTTGGAAGTAGACTTCACAAGAGACAAATAGACCAGATTAATACAAACCAGAATAAATGAAAGACAAATTCACCAATTAGATTGTGCAAAAATTCTCTAGCCAATAGACTCGGCTTCTCTACGGACTCGATTTTCATTAAAAATGCAGACAAGTAGTTTTACTTTAAACCGAGGAAAAATATTATTTTGAATCATTTAATATTAAGTTATTTTAAATTAGGCTTGTGTAAATATCTCCAGTATCTCTATTTATTCCAAAGTTCCTGTTTATATATTTTTATCTCAATTGTCTCTCTAAAAAATTGTGATAGCCCATTTAAATTAGATATTTAAATTGTCTCCTTAATGAGAACTAAATGATCTGGATTTTCGAAAATGTGCAGAGTCAAAACAGAGTCAAAATTTTCATTTTTATTTTGGTTTCATATCTCAGGGATTTATCTATTGACTTGTGTTCATGCAGTCGTTCCTTCCACTGCTGAGATGTCCTACCAATATAAAACTTCCCACATGACCACGGGACTCTGTATACGCCACTGCACAATATAGGGCCAGTTCTATCCTTTCCGGAATTGAAAAACGTTCAACCTTTAGTACGGTACATTTTTGAAAAAAACAGAAAGGTTGTGTTTTTTCCAAGTTTTTCCAAGTTTGTCACTGAGTTTCGGAATATAAGATATACTCTTTCTTTTTCCGCTTTGTTTGCGATCTTTTGTCTGTTTGGGAGCATGGACAAGATTCTCCAAAGAATGTTTTGGCATATTTGAACACTCCTTTTGTCTGTTTGGGAACATGGACAAGACCCTCTAAAGGATGTTTTGTCATTTTTGAACACGTCGGACTCGAATCTTCAATTTAGACTAGAACCAGAAGGTTCAGGAAAGCTTCCTTTCTTGGCTGCTTTAATTATAAAAAATACTTCTAACCTTGAATTTTCGATATATTGGAAGCCTACACACAATGATCGTTATCTGCATTTTCCGTAGAACTACCCCCCTTCTGTAAAAAGAGGGGTAGTAATCTCTTTGGTTGACAGAGTTCTAAAATCTGTTTACACAATCATTTAAGATGCGAATTATATTATTTTAAAGATATTTTATTTCGTAATGGCTACCCAATCAAACTTTTTGAAAATATCAAAGACAGAAGATTAAAAATGGTAAAACAGGAAAATAATGAATGCATCCCTCTTTCTTCCACTACTCTGGGAATTGAAAACAAAACTTTCAACACTATATCTTTACCTTTTACACAATCATATAGAATCTTAATTGAAATGTGTTAAATATATTTTATTTTGAAATGGCTAACCAATTAGACTTATTGAAAATATCATAGACAGAAAATTAGAAATGGTAAAACAGGAATATAATGAACACATCCCGCTTTCTTCCAGAGACAAAAACTTCTTTTTCTTCTAAAGAATTTTTACTTAAAACACTGTAAATTTTCTTTTTTTGTCTTTCTCTTGGTAAGTTTTTTATACTGATATGTCTTCTCATACTGATTTATTTTCAAAGATGTTTGATTATTGAAGCGATTCAGTTTCTAACACCGATTGTCTGGTAAGCTTCAGAATTTTGGTTCTTTTTTAAGGCCTTTGAATTGTTTTAATCCCTTGTTTAAAATATATAGAAATATTTTGTTTTGCTCTTACCAGTTTTTGCTCTTAAAGTAATTAAGTGTCTTTTTGTACTTAAGTCTTTTCAAAGGTATTTGATTTATTGAAGGAAGTCTAATTTCTAACAATCATTTCTACTAGCTTCAAACTTTTGGTTTTCTTTTTTAAGGTTTTGAATTTTTGAAATCCCTTGTTAAAATACATACATTTTTTACAATTATTTTTGCAATTATCAGTGTTTTGCTCTTTAGGCAATTTAATGTCTTTTCATACTAAATTCTTATCAAAGATATTTGATTATTGAATCAAGTCAATTTCTAACAACGATTTATTCCAAGCTTTAAGTTTTGGTTTTCTTTTTGAGGTTTTTCAATTGTTAAGGTTTTAAATTGCAAACTTTTCCATGCATGAAAATATTCAATTTTTTTTACATAAGTGTGACAGGTGTGACAACATCATCGCCTCACACATAACAACGTCATAGCAACATCATCGTCATCGTCACACATAAGTGTGACGTCATATAAATTAATGACGTCTCACATTATTTTTTTTTCACAATTAAGGCTTTTAACGAATTCCCTCAAATTTCTGACCTTTCTTGATCGTTTTTTTAGGCCCGAATATTCCATGATGCCAATTCTACCGACAAAATACGGAGCCATTTTCGAGAAAAAGTAAATAAATACATGCACAATTATTGCTCACTTATAAATATAGTATACACTTTCAAAGATATTTGATTATTGAAACAAGTCCAGTTTTTTGCTGAAACAATTACCAGTTTTTTTGCTCTTCAGGCAATTTAATGTAAAGTTTTCCATGCTTGAAAATCTTCAATGTTTCCACATAACCATGACAAGTTTGACAATGTCATTGTAATACTGATGTATTTGAAAATGACCTTACTCACATAATTTTTTTTCTAAAATTAAGGCTCTTAACGAATTTTATTAAACTTCTTACCTATCTAGTTAGGTTTTTGGGCCAGAATATCCCAGGCTGCCAATTTTCCCGAAAATATATGGAGCCGTTTTTGAGAACTTATAAAGATAGTATATTTTGACTGTCTGAGCATTCTTTGCTTGATATTTCGCTTTCCACTCCTTTTTTTACACAAGAAAACGGTTTTCCTAACAGATACTACCGATTAATTGTATTTTACAACAAATTATGCTTAGTTTTGACCTTTTCTTTAGCCATGCCTGCACAGCCTATTGCAGCAGCTGGGAAGAAGAAGAAAAAAGCATCAAGGAACTTAGAGGATCAAGATATAGAAAAAAGTGTGAAAACTGGACCACAACCGTCATTAAATGCTGATGTTAAACCTGTTCCTGAAATACTGAAAAATGATGTTGAAAGGAACAAGCGAATATCCAGCCTTAATAAGGTATTCCCATAAGTCATTTCTCTCTTTTTCTAATACTTCATTGAGATTGTCTATTGGAATGCATTGTTTCAACAATGTTGAAAGAACACAAATTTCTGATGATTACTAATACGCCTACTGATTCTACTACAGCTCATTGCGGTAACAAGCCGCTTGAGATCCACTCGGTGTCACAAACTCCTCCTTTACTCCACTGTAGCCAGAACTTCGTCCTTTACTATCTCTTGTGTAGTTCTCAACTTGTTTGAATTTTTTCACGACCTGTTTTTTCATCCCATTTAATCCCATTCTTCATTCTTGCTCTTTACCTCTCTGCTTTTTTGTGAAATCCAATTTAGTTTAATTCTAGTCTGCTGACTGTAAAAGCTTTTGGAATGAAGTTTGTGTTTTGAAACTTACGGAAAATCCTGTAGAACCAAGGATCAAGCTTGTTGTATGGGTCCTTGCCCCTCCCCTCAGGAACATTCCGTTAACATCAGTCTCTACACTCCCCTTAAAAATGGACAAGCAAATATTGTCAGATGCTATAATCACAACTTCCATATTTATTCTATCTCTCATGGATTTTCCGCATCCATTCGAAAACTTCCTCGTGTGCTTGGGCCCCAGCGTGATTACCATGAAGTGCGATTCTTAGTAATAAAATTCGTAAAATGTTTCTCAATTTTTCAAAGATCAGCCTGCATTTTTGGTATCTTCTTGGGCTTCTGAATTAATTTTTAACTTTGTTCTGTACGTTCTTTGTTACAGCCTCGCAGAGATTTTGATTTTTTTCATGATAGCGTTTGTCATCCCAATATCTACCCATTATTCTGGTAGTTACTTTTTTCTTATATTTGTTTCGGTAATCTTCATCATTATGATAACGCTCCTTGATCCTTTGTTCAGCTCCTTCGATTATTGCTTCTCGATAATCTTCATCATTGTGATATTGTTCCTTGATCTTTTGTTTGGCTCTCTCAATTTTTACTTTTCCAAATCCGTGGTCTGTTAAATATTTTTCCTTTTTTTCAGGATGCTATATCTATTTTCTATGTAGTACAGTTTTCTTACCGTAGAAATTTGGATTGCTTGGCTCTGATACTTTTCTCGGTTTTTCTTTCTTTTACTTTGTTCTCTTGAGACCATAATATATTTACAGTACATTTTCAATTCAATAGTAATTTGTCATCCCCATAAATGACTTAACGAGTCACTTGAAGCAATAGGAAAACCAAACAAATTTTAAGGTATTAATTTTAAGGTATAGATTGGCTTTAAATGAATTATATAAATAATTATATATATATCTGTCTATATATATAAAAATAAGTTGTTTGTGGGTTATGTCTGTCGAGTGACGTCATGTCATCATGTCGTCATGTTGTCATGAAGTTAGTTGTCGTCATGTTTGTTATGACGATGACGTCATTAAAGCTATTTAAGAAAATCGTTCAAAGACAAATTTTTAATTGTAAGAAGATCGTGGCGCCCCCCCAAGCCCCCCCCCCCTCGCGCGTAAGTCGTTACGCGCCATATTAGTTACGAGCCTTTCTAGTTGTGTCCCTATGTCCCACCTGTGAATATAGATATATATATATATATATATATATATATATATATATATATATATATATATATATATATATATATATATATATATATATATATATATATATATATATATATATATTTTATATATATATATATATATATATATATATATATATATATATATATATATATATATATATATATATATATAAATATATATATATATATATATATATATATATATATATATATATATATATATATATATATATATATATATATTCTTTGCTGTCCCATTGTCTGTGCATATAAATAGATTGTCAGGTTTACCGACTCTTGAACATGCAACATATAATGGTCCATGGGAAAACAATCCGTATTCAGATCTATACCTCATGATTCCAATGATTGCCCTTGAGCTTTGTTGATGGTGATTGCTAATCGACCATTCCCTGTGTCGCCATCGTCATTTATATATCCCCCTGTGCCCCCCGGCGTCCCCTTTGTAGTTTTGTCCCTGTGTCCCGGTCGTCATTTATATTCCCTGTGTCCCGGTCGTCATTTGTGTCCCGGTTTCCCAGTCTGTGATTTCTCTTTGAGTGTCCCGGGCGTCATTTATATTCCTTGTGTCCCGGTATCCCGGTCGTCATTTATATCCCCCTGTGCCCCCTGGCGTCCCCGTTGTAGTTGTGTCCCTGTGTCCCGGTCGTCATTTATATTCCCTGTGTCCCGGTCGTCATTTGTATCCCGGTGTCCCGGTCTGTATATACATTCGTTTTTTAGTTTTGTTTTTCTCCTTTATTTTTTTCCTTTTTTCTTTTTTTTTCTTTTTTAGTTTATTTAGATTTTTAGAATTTTTAGTTTTTTTTATTAGTTTTTAGTTTTTTTTCTTTTTAGTTTTTTTGTAGCTTTTTTTTTAGTTTTTTTAGTTTTTTTTTTACTTATGTCCTGGTCGTCATTTATACTCCCTGTGTCCCGGTCGACATTTGTGTCCCGGTGCTTTGTTGATTGCTAATCGAACATTCCTTTTGTCCCGGTCGCTTTCTCTTTGAGTGTCGTCATTTATATTCCCTATGTCCCGATGTCCCGGTATGTAATTTCGTCAGTTGAAAACATGACGTCAGTCGACACACAAACATGACGTCACCCGACAGACAGACCCACACACACACAGACAACTTATTTTTATATATATAGATTGTTCCAAGTTTTCATCCGTCACGATGTCTAAGTTCAACTGGATAAAGTTCAAAGGATAAAGT
Organism: Artemia franciscana; assembly: GCF_032884065.1. NCBI lineage: Eukaryota > Metazoa > Arthropoda > Branchiopoda > Anostraca > Artemiidae > Artemia > Artemia franciscana. The sequence goes on from NC_088864.1 coordinate 67,203,178, forward strand.
TCAACTGGATGCAAAGTCAATTTATGTTTTTAACGACGTAAAACTTGTGAATATACAACATTCTTCGCTGCCCCATTGTCTGTGCATATAAATAGATTGTCAGGTTTACCGACTCTTGAACATGCAACATATAATTGTCCATGGGAAAAACAATCCATATTCAGATCTATACCTCATGATTCTAATGATTGCCCTTGAGCTTTGTTGATGGTGATTGCTAATCGAACATTGCCTGTGTCTCCGTCGTCATTTATATATCCCCCCTGTGCCCCCGGCGTCACCGTTGTAGTTGTGTATATGCGTCCCGGTCGTCATTTATATTCCCTGTGTCCCGGTCGTCATCCCGGTATACATTCGTTTTTGAATTGGTATATGATGAAATAAATTTTTAATTTTTCCCTTTTTTTCTTTTTAGTTTTTCTTTTATTGGTTTTTACCTTTTTTAGGTTTTTTAGTTTTTTTTTGAAGTTTTTATCTTTTTAGTTTTTTTATTTTTATTTATATTTTTTTAGTTTTCTTTTTCTCCTTTATTTTTCAGTTTTTTTCCTTTTTTAGTTTTTTTCTTTTTTAGTTCTTTTAGTTTTTACCTTTTTTATTTTTTTTAGTTTTTTTAGTTTTTTAGCTTTTTTTTAGTTTTTTTATTAGTTTTTAGTTTATTTTATGGTTTTTTCCTTTTATTAGTTTTTTTTTAGTTTTTTACCTTTTTTTAGTTTTTAAGCTTTTTTAGATTTTTTTTTTTCTTTTTAGTTTTTTTTTGTAGTTTTTACCTTCTTTAGATTTTTGATTCTTTTATATTAATGCTAAAGCCGAAGTTCGAACCTGGAACCTCTTGAACCTAGAACCTGGAACATAACGCCTTATCAACTCAGCTACATCGGCTTGAATACATTCGTTTTTGAATTGGTATATGATGAAATAATTCAGACGTCATATTATATGATGAAAAAAAATTTTTAGTTTTTTTCCTTTTTTTTCTTTTTAGTTTTTTTATTGTTTTTACCTTTTTTTTAGCTTTTTTAGTTTTTTCGTTTTTTCTTTTTAGTTTTTTTTGTAGTTTTTATCTTTTTTATTTTTTAATTTTTATTCATATTTTTTTAGTTTTCTTTTTCTCTTTTATTTTTCAGTTTTTTCCTTTTTTTAGTTTTTTTCTTTTTTAGTTTTTAGTTTTTTTAGTTTTCTACCTTTTTTTAGTTTTTTAGTTTTTTTAGTTTTTTAGCTTTTTTAGTTTTTTTTATTAGTTTTTATTTTTTTTTGTAGTTTTTGCCTTTTTTAGTTTTTTCAGTTTTTTTTTAGTTTTTAGTTTTTTACCTTTTTTTAGTTTTTTTTTCTTTTTAGTTTTTTTTGTAGTTTTAACCTTTTTTAGTTCTTTTTCTTCTTTTGTATTAGTGTGAAATAATTCAGACGTCATATGCGGACAAACACGACGTCACTCGACAGACAGACAGACAGACATAACCCACAAACATATATATCTATCTATATATATAAAAATAAGTTGTCTGTCTGTCTGTGGATGGATCAGGTGACGTCACCTGAAAAAACTGGATCAGGTGACGTCAAAACTGAAAAAACTAAAAAAAGGCAAAAACTACAAAAAAAACTAAAAACTAATAAAAAAAATAAAAAAGCTAAAAAACTAAAAAAACTAAAAAAAGGCAAAAACTACAAAAAAACTAAAAACTAATAAAAAAGCTAAAAAACTAAAAAATCTAAAAAAAGGCAAAAACTACAAAAAAAACTAAAAACTAATAAAAAAAATAAAAAAGCTAAAAAACTAAAAAAACTAAAAAAACTAAAAAAAGGTAAAAAACTAAAAAAACTAAAAACTAAAAAAAAGGAAAAAACTGAAAAATAAGCTAAAATAAAGGTAAAAACCAATAAAAAACTAAAAAAAACTGAAAAAACTAAAAAAAGGCAAAAACTACAAAAAAAAACTAAAAACTAATAAAAAAAAGTAAAAAAGCTAAAAAACTAAAAAAACTAAAAAAACTAAAAAAAGGTAAAAAACTAAAAAAAATAAAAAATTAAAAAAAACTAAAAAAAAGGAAAAAACTGAAAAATAAGCTAAAATAAAGGTAAAAACCAATAAAAAACTAAAAAGAAAAAAAGGAAAAAACTAAAAAAAATTTTCATCTAAAAAACTAAAAAAAACTAAAAAAGGTAAAAACTAAAAGAACTAAAAAAGAAAAAAATAAATGACGAAACTCAAAGAGAAAGCGACCAGGACAAAAGGAATGTTCGATTAGCAATCAACAAAGCACCGGGACACAGGGAGTATAAATGACGACCAGGACATAAGTAAAAAAAAAAACTATCTATATATATAAAAATAAGTTGTCTGTGGATCTGTGGATCGTGGATCAGGTGACGTCACCTGAAAAAACTGGATCAGGTGACGTCAAAACTGAAAAAACTAAAAAAAGGCAAAAACTACAAAAAAAACTAAAAACTAATAAAAAAAATAAAAAAGCTAAAAAACTAAAAAAAGGCAAAAACTACAAAAAAAACTAAAAACTAATAAAAAAGCTAAAAAACTAAAAAAACTAAAAAAAAGGCAAAAACTACAAAAAAAACTAAAAACTAATAAAAAAAATAAAAAAGCTAAAAAACTAAAAAAACTAAAAAAAACTAAAAAAAAGGTAAAAAACTAAAAAAACTAAAAACTAAAAAAAACTAAAAAAAAAGGAAAAAACTGAAAAATAAGCTAAAATAAAGGTAAAAACCAATAAAAAACTAAAAAAAAAACTGAAAAAAACTAAAAAAAGGCAAAAACTACAAAAAAACTAAAAACTAATAAAAAAAGTAAAAAAGCTAAAAAACTAAAAAAACTAAAAAAACTAAAAAAACTAAAAAAGGTAAAAAACTAAAAAAAATAAAAAATAAAAAAAACTAAAAAAAAGGAAAAAACTGAAAAATAAGCTAACATAAAGGTAAAAACCAATAAAAAACTAAAAAGAAAAAAAGGAAAAAACTAAAAAAAAATTTCATCTAAAAAACTAAAAAAAACTAAAAAAGGTAAAAACTAAAAGAACTAAAAAAGAAAAAAATAAATGACGACACTCAAAGAGAAAGCGACCAGGACAAAAGGAATGTTCGAATAGCAATCAACAAAGCACCGGGACACAGGGAGTATAAATGACGACCAGGACATAAGTGAAAAAAAAAATTAACAAAACTAAAAAGAAGGTAAAAACTACAAAAAAACTAAAAAGAAAAAAAAAAACTAAAAACTAATAAAAAAACTAAAAAATCTAAAAATCTAAATAAACTAAAAAAGAAAAAAAAGGAAAAAAATAAAGGAGAAAAACAAAACTAAAAAACGAATGTATATACAGACCGGTACACCGGGATACAAATGACGACCGGGACACAGGGAATATAAATGACGACCGGGACACAGGGACACAACTACAACGGGGACACCGGGGGAAACAGGGGGATATAAATGACGACCGGGACAAAAAAACTAAAAAGAAAAAAAAACTAAAAACTAATAAAAAAATCTAAAAATCTAAATAAGCTAAAAAAGAAAAAAAAGGAAAAAAATAAAGGAGAAAAACAAAACTAAAAAACGAATGTGTATACAGACCGGGACACCGGGATACAAATGACGACCGGGACACAGGGAATATAAATGACGACCGGGACACAGGGACACAACTACAACGGGGACACCGGGGGAAACAGGGGGATGTAAATGACGACCGGGACACCGGGACAGGGAATGGTCGATTAGCAATCACCATCAACAAAGCTCAAGGGCAATCATTAGAATCATGAGGTATAGATCTGAATACAGATTGTTTTCCCATGGACCATTATATGTTGCATGTTCAAGAGTCGGTAAACCTTACAATCTATTTATATGCAAAGACAATGGGACAGCAAAGAATGTTGTATATTCGCAAGTTTTACGTAGTTAAAACCATATATATATATATCTATCTATATATATAAAAATAAGTTGTCTGTCTGTCTGTGGATGTGTGGATCAGGTGACGTCACCTGAAAAAACTGGATCAGGTGACGTCAAAACTGAAAAAACTAAAAAAAGGAAAAAACTACAAAAAAAACTAAAAACTAATAAAAAAAATAAAAAAGCTAAAAAACTAAAAAAACTAAAAAAAGGCAAAAACTACAAAAAAAACTAAAAACTAATAAAAAAGCTAAAAAACTAAAAAAACTAAAAAAAAGGCAAAAACTACAAAAAAACTAAAAACTAATAAAAAAAATAAAAAAGCTAAAAAACTAAAAAAACTAAAAAAAACTAAAAAAAGGTAAAAAACTAAAAAAACTAAAAACTAAAAAAAACTAAAAAAAAAGGAAAAAACTGAAAAATAAGCTAAAATAAAGGTTAAAAACCAATAAAAAACTAAAAAAAGGCAAAAACTACAAAAAAACTAAAAACTAATAAAAAAAGTAAAAAAGCTAAAAAACTAAAAAAACTAAAAAAACTAAAAAAAGGTAAAAAACTAAAAAAAATAAAAAATAAAAAAAACTAAAAAAAAAGGAAAAAACTGAAAAATAAGCTAACATAAAGGTAAAAACCAATAAAAAACTAAAAAGAAAAAAAGGAAAAAACTAAAAAAAATTTTCATCTAAAAAACTAAAAAAAACTAAAAAAGGTAAAAACTAAAAGAACTAAAAAAGAAAAAAATAAATGACGACACTCAAAGAGAAAGCGACCAGGACAAAAGGAATGTTCGATTAGCAATCAACAAAGCACCGGGACACAGGGAGTATAAATGACGACCAGGACATAAGTAAAAAAAAAAAATTAACAAAACTAAAAAGAAGGTAAAAACTACAAAAAAACTAAAAAGAAAAAAAAACTAAAAACTAATAAAAAAACTAAAAAATCTAAAAATCTAAATAAACTAAAAAAGAAAAAAAAAGGAACAAAATAAAGGAGAAAAACAAAACTAAAAAACGAATGTATATACAGACCGGTACACCGGGATACAAATGACGACCGGGACACAGGGAATATAAATGACGACCGGGACACAGGGACACAACTACAACGGGGACACCGGGGGAAACAGGGGGATATAAATGACGACCGGGACAAAAAAACTAAAAAGAAAAAAAAAGTAAAAACTAATAAAAAAACTAAAAAATCTAAAAATCTAAATAAGCTAAAAAAGAAAAAAAAGGAAAAAAATAAAGGAGAAAAACAAAACTAAAAAACGAATGTATATACAGACCGGGACACCGGGATACAAATGACGACCGGGACACAGGGAATATAAATGACGACCGGGACACAGGGACACAACTACAACGGGGACACCGGGGGAAACAGGGGGATGTAAATGACGACCGGGACACCGGGACAGGGAATGGTCGATTAGCAATCACCATCAACAAAGCTCAAGGGCAATCATTAGAATCATGAGGTATAGATCTGAATACAGATTGTTTTCCCATGGACCATTATATGTTGCATGTTCAAGAGTCGGTAAACCTGACAATCTATTTATATGCAAAGACAATGGGACAGCAAAGAATGTTGTATATTCGCAAGTTTTACGTAGTTAAAACCATATATATATATATATATATATATATATATATATATATATATATATATATATATATATATATATATATATATATATATCTATATTCACAGGTGGGACATAGGGACATTACTACAATGGCGCGTAACTATTATGGCGCGTAACGACTTACGCGCTCGGGGGGGCTTGGGGGGGGGGGCGCGAAGCGCCCCCACCAACTAGGTGTTGGGGTGGCGCGAAGCGCCACCCCAACAGCTAGTATATATATATATATATATATATATATATATATATATATATATATATATATATATATATATATATGTTTTTAACTACGTAAAACTTGCGAATATACAACATTCTTCGATGTCCCAGTGTCTGTACATATAAATAGATTGTCAGGTTTACCGACTCTTGAACATCCAACATAAAATTGGCCATGGGAAAAACGACCCGTATTCAAATCTATACCTCATTATTCTAATGATTGCCCTTGAGCTTTGTTGATGGTGATTGCTAATCGAACATTCCCTGTGTCCCCGTCGTCATTTATATATCCCCCTGTGCCCCGGCGTCCCCGTTGTAGTTGTGTCCCGGTCGGTAATTTCTCTTTGAGTGTCCCGGTCGTCATTTATATTCCCTGTGTCCTGGTCGTCATTTGTGTCCCGGTGTCCCGGTCTGTAATTTATCTTTGAGTGTCCCGGTCGTTATTTGTGTCCCAGTGTCCCGGTCTGTAATTTCTCTTTGAGTGTCCCGGTCGTCATTTATATTCCCTGTGTCCCGGTCGTCATTTATATTCCCTGTGTCCCGGTCGTCATTTGTGTCCCGGTCTGTAATTTCGTCAGTCGACAAACATTTTTATTTATTTTTTTAGTTTTATTTTTCTCCTTTATTTTTCAGTTTTTTTCCTTTTTTTAGTTTTTAGTTTTTTTTTCTTTTTAGTTTTTTTTTGTAGTTTTTACCTTTTTTTTAGTTTTTTTTCTTTTTTTCTTTTTTAGTTTTTAGTTTTTTACCTTTTTTCAGTTTTTATAGTTTTTTAGATTTTTTAGTTTTTTTAGTATTTTCTTTTTAGTTTTTTTGTAGTTTTTACCTTTTCTAGTTTTTTCTTCTTTTGTATTAATACTAAAGCCAAGGTTCGAACCTGGAACCAAGAACCTGGAACATAACGCTTTACCAACTCAGCTACTTCGGCTTGAATACATTCGTTTTTGAACTGGTATATGATGAAATAATTCAGACGTCATATGCGGACAAACACGACGTCAGTCGACAGACAGACAAACAACTTATTTATATATATATATATATATATATATATATATATATATATATATATATATATATATATATATATATATATATATATATAGCTATGTATATATAGATACCTGGTTGGTCCCCCCAAGCCCCCCCGCGCTTGTAAGTCGTTACGCGCCATTGTAGATGTGTCCCTGTGTCCCACCTGTGAATATAGATAGATATTTATGTGTTTTTAACTCTTCGATGTCCCATTGTCTGTGCATATAAATAGATTGTCAGGTTTACCAACTCTTGAACATGCAACATAAAATTGTCCATGGGAAAAACAATCCGTATTCAGATCTATACCTCATTATTCTAATCATTGCCCTTGAGCTTTGTTGATGGTGATTGCTAATCGAACATTCCCTGTGTCCCCGTCGTCATTTATATACCCCCCTGTGCCCCCGGCGTCCCCGTTGTAGTTGTGTCCCTGTGTCCCGGTCGTCATTTATATTCCCAGTATCCCGGTCGTCATTTGTGTCCCAGTGTCCCAGTCTGTAATTTCTCTTTGAGCGTCCCGGTCGTCATTTATATTCCCTGTGTCTCGGTCGTCATTTGTGTCCCGGTCTTCATTTATATGTCCCGGTCGTTATTTGTGTCCCAGTGTCCCAGTCTGTAATTTCTCTTTGATTGTCCCGGTCGTCATTTATATTCCCTGTGTCCCGGTTTTCAGTTTTCTTTTTATCCTTTATTTTTCAGTTTTTTTTCTTTTTTTAGTTTTTTTTCTTTTTCAGTTTTCAGTTTTTTTAGTTTTTTATTAGTTTTAGTTTTTTTTTCTTCTTTTTTTTTAGTTTTTACCTTTTTTTAGTTTTTTTCTTTTTTAGTTTTTTACCTTTTTTTAGTTTTTTTTATTTTCTTGTAGTTTTGTTTTGTTTTGTTTTGTTTTGTTTTGTAGTTTTTACCTTTTTTAGTTTTTTTCTTCTTTTGTATTGATGCTAAAGCCAAGGTTCGAACCTGGAACCTCTCGGACCTAGAACCTGGAACATAACGCTGTACCAACTCAGCTACTTCGGCTTGAATACATTCGTTTTTGAATTGGTATATTATGACTAACTTCATGACGACATACAGCTCAATCCTTATAATGACGTCAGTCGACAGACAGACAAACAACTTATCTATATATATATATATATATATATATATATATATATATATATATATTATCTATATATATATAAATAAGTTGTCTATCTGTCTGTCTGCTTCTCTGTCGAGTGACGTCATTATATGACGTCTGAATCATTTCATCATATACCAATTCAAAAACGAATGTATTCAAGCCGAAGTAGCTGAGTTGGTAGAGCGTTATATTCCAGGTTCCAGGTCCGAGAGGTTCCAGGCTCGAACCTTGGCTTTAGCATTAATACAAAAGAAGAAAAAAAAACTTAAAAAGGTAAAAACTACAAAAAAACTAAAATGAAAATACTAAAAAAACTAAAAAAACTAAAAAAAACCGAAAAATAAAGGAGAAAAAGAAAACTAAAAACCGGGACACAGGGAATATAAATGACGACCGGGACACTCAAAGAGAAATTACAGACTGGGACACTGGGACACAAATAACGACCGGGAGATATAAATGACGACCGGGACACTCAAAGATAAATTACAGACCGGGACACCGGGACACAAATGACGACCGGGACACCGGGACACAGGGAATATAAATGACGACTGGGACGCTCAAAGAGAAATTACAGACTGGGACACTGGGACTCAAATGACGACCGGGAAAACTGGGAATATAAATGACGACCGGGACACAGGGACACAACTACAAGGGACACAACTACACAACTACTCTATAACGAAAAGAGAAATCTTTTCTCTTTTATCTATATTCACAGGTGGGACACAGGGACACAACTACAATGGCGCGTAACTAATATGGCGCGTAACGACTTACGCGCGCGGGGGGGCTTGGGGGGTGGGTGAAGCGCCCCCACCAACTAGGTGTAGTATATATATA
>NC_088864.1:67212073-67256671 GCF_032884065.1 Artemia franciscana
CAAAAGTTTTAGTTTTTCGGGGTAATAGCTACGTCCGTAAAAAAAAATGAAGATATTTGACTATTTTATGATTGCACATGGTAAAGAATGTGATTAAAGGCTCTTTTTCTATTTCAAAAGTTTTAGTTTTCGGGGGTAATAGCTACGTCCGTGGAAAAAATGAAGATATTAGACTATTTTATGATTTCATATGGTAAAGAATGTGATTAAAGGATATTTTTCTATTTCAAAAGTTTTAGTTTTCGGGGGTAATATCTTCGTCCGTGGAAAAATGAAGATATTAAACTATTTCATGATTGCACATGGTAAAGAATGTGATTAAAGGCTCTTTTTCTATTTCAAAAGTTTTAGTTTTCGGGGGTAATAGCTATGTCTGTGGAAAAATTGAAAATATTAGACTATTTTATGATTGCACATGGTAAAGAATGTGATTAAAGGCTCTTCTCCTATTTCAAAAGTTTTAGTTTTCGGGGGTAATAGCTTCGTCCGTGGAAAAAATGAAGATATTAAACTATCTCATGATTGCACATGGTAAAGAATGTGATTAAAGGCTCTTTTTTATTTCAAAAGTTTTAGTTTTTGGGGGTAATAGCTACGTCCGTGGAAAAAATGAAGATATTTGACTATTTTATGATTGCACATGGTAAAGAATGTGATTAAAGGCTCTTTTTCTATTTCAAAAGTTTTAGTTTTTGGGGGTAATAGCTACGTCCGTGGAACTATTACAAAAGTTTTAGTTTTCGAGGGTAATAGCTATGTCTGTGGAAAAAATGAAGATAATAGACTATTTTATGATTGCACATGGTAAAGAATGTGATTAAAGGCTCTTTTTCTATTTCAAAAGTTTTAGTTTTCGGGAGTAATAGCTACGTCTGTGGAAAAAATGAAGACATTATACTATTTTATGATTGCGCATGGTAAAGAATGTGATTAAAGGCTCTTTTCCTATTTCAAAAATTTTAGTTTTCGGGGGTAATAGCTACCTCCGTGGAAAAAATGAAGATATTTGACTATTTTATGATTTCACATGGTAAAGAAGGTGATTAAAGGCTCTTTTTCTATTTCAAAAGTTTTAGTTTTCGGGGGTAATATCTTCGTCCGTGGAAAAATGAAGATATTAAACTATCTCATGATTGCACATGGTAAAGAATGTGATTAAAGGCTCTTTTCCTATTTCAAAAGTTTTAGTTTTTGGGGGTAATAGCTACGTCCGTGGAAAAAATGAAGATATTTGACTATTTTATGATTGCACATGGTAAAGAATGTGATTAAAGGCTCTTTTTCTATTTCAAAAGTTTTAGTTTTCGGGGGTAATAGCTACGTCCGTGGAGAAAATGAAGATATTAGACTATTTTATGATTGCACATGGTAAAGAATGTGATTAAAGGCTCTTTTTCTATTTCAAAAGTTTTAGTTTTCGGGGGTACTAGCTACGTCCTTGGAAAAAATGAAGATATTAGACTATTTTATGATTGCACATGGTAAAGAATGTGATTAAAGGCTCTTTTCCTATTTCAAAAGTTTTTGTTTTCGGGGGTAATAGCTACGTCTGTGGAAAAAATGAAGATATTAGACTATTTTATGATTGCAAATGGTAAAGAATGTGATTAAAGGCTCTTTTCCTATTTCAAAAGTTTTAGAATTCGGGGGTAATTGCTACGTCCGTGGAAAAAATGAAGATATTAGACTATTTTATGATTGCACATGGTAAAGAATGTGATTAAAGGCTCTTTTCCTGTTCCAAAAGTTTTAGTTTTCGGGGGTAATAGCTACGTCTTTGGAAAAAAATGAAGAGATTAGACTGTTTTATGATAGCACATGGTAAAGAATGTCTTTAAAGGCTCTTTTTCTATTTCCAAAGTTTTAGTTTTCGGGGTAATAGCTACCTCCGTGAAAAAAATGAAGATATTAGACTATTTTATGATTGCACATGGTCAAGAATGTGATTAAAGGCTCTTTTCCTATTTCAAAAGTTTTAGTTTTCGGGGGTAATAGCTTCGTCCGTAGAAAAAATGAAGATATTAAACTATCTCATGATTGCACATGGTAAAGAATGTGATTAAAGGCTCTTTTCCTATTTCAAAAGTTTTAGTTTTCAGGGGTAATAGCTACGTCCGTGGAAAAAATGAAGATATTAGACTATTTAATGATTGCACATGGTAAAGAATGTGATTAAAGGCTCTTTTCCTATTACAAAAGTTTTAGTTTTCGAGGGTAATAGCTATGTCTGTGGAATAAATGAAGATATTAGACTTTTTTATGATTGCGCATGGTAAAGAATGTGATTAAAGGCTCTTTTCCTATTTCAAAAATTTTAGTTTTCGGGGGTAATAGCTACCTCCGTGGAAAAAATGAAGATATTTGACTATTTTATGATTTCACATGGTAAAGAATGTGATTAAAGGCTCTTTTTCTATTTCAAAAGTTTTAGTTTTCGGGGGTAATATCTTCGTCCGTGGAAAAATGAAGATATTAAACTATTTCATGATTGCACATGGTAAAGAATTTGATTAAAGGCTCTTTTTCTATTTCAAAAGTTTTAGTTTTCGGGGGTAATAGCTATGTCTGTGGAAAAATTGAAAATATTAGACCATTTTATGATTGCACATGGTAAAGAATGTGATTAAAGGCTCTTCTCCTATTTCAAAAGTTTTAGTTTTCGGGGGTAATAGCTTCGTCCGTGGAAAAAAAATGAAGATATTAAACTATCTCATGATTGCACATGGTAAAGAATGTGATTAAAGGCTCTTTTCCTATTTCAAAAGTTTTAGTTTTCGGGGGTAATAGCTACGTCCGTGGAAAAAAATGAAGATATTTGACTATTTTATGATTGCACATGGTAAAGAATGTGATTAAAGGCTCTTTTTCTATTTCAAAAGTTTTAGTTTTCGGGGGTAATAGCTACGTACGTGGAAAAAATGAAGATATTAGACTATTTTATGATTGCACATGGTAAAGAATGTGATTAAAGGCTCTTTTTCTATTTCAAAAGTTTTAGTTTTCGGGGGTACTAGCTACGTCCTTGGAAAAAATGAAGATATTAGACTATTTTATGATTGCACATGGCAAAGAATGTGATTAAAGGCTCTTTTCCTATTTCAAAAGTGTTTGTTTTCGGGGATAATAGCTACGTCCTTGGAAAAAAATGAAGATATTAGACTATTTTATGATTGTACATGGTAAAGAATGTGATTAAAGGCTCTTTTCCTATTTCAAAAGTTTTAGTTTTCAGGGGTAATAGCTACGTCTGTGGAAAAAATGAAGATATTAGACTATTTTATGATTGCACATGGTAAAGAATGTGATTAAAGGCTCTTTTCCTATTTCAAAAGCTTTAGAATTCGGGGGTAATAGCAACGTCCGTGGAAAAAATTAAGATATTAGACTATTTTATGATTGCACATGGTAAAGAATGTGATTAAAGGCTCTTTTCTTGTTTCAAAAGTTTTAGTTTTCGGGGGTAATAGCTACGTCTTTGGAAAAAAATGAAGAGATTAGACTGTTTTATGATTGCACTTGGTAAAGAATGTCTTTAAAGGCTCTTTTTCTATTTCCAAAGTTTTAGTTTTCGGGGTAATAGCTACGTCCGTGGAAAAAATGAAGATATTAGACTATTTTATGATTGCACATGGTAAAGAATGTGATTAAAGGCTCTTTTTCTATTTCAAAAGTTTTAGTTTTCGGGGGTACTAGCTACATCCTTAGAAAAAAATGAAGATATTAGACTATTTTATGATTGCACATGGTTAAGAATGTGATTAAAGGCTCTTTTCCTATTTCAAAAGTTTTAGTTTTCGGGGGTAATAGCTTCGTCCGTGGAAAAAATGAAGATATTAAACTATCTCATGATTGCACATGGTAAAGAATGTGATTAAAGGCTCTTTTCCTATTACAAAAGTTTTAGTTTTCGAGGGTAATAGCTATGTCTGTGGAAAAAATGAAGATAATAGACTATTTTATGATTGCACATGGTAAATAATGTGATTAAAACCTCTTTTTCTATTTCAAAAGTTTTAGTTTTCGGGAGTAATAGCTACGTCTGTGGAAAAAATGAAGATATTAGACTATTTTATGATTGCGCATGGTAAAGAATATGATTAAAGGCTCTTTTCCTATTTCAAAAATTTTAGTTTTCGGGGGTAATAGCTACCTCCGTGGAAAAAATGAAGATATTTGACTATTTTATGATTTCACATGGTAAAGAATGTGATTAAAGGCTCTTTTCTATTTCAAAAGTCTTAGTTTTCGGGGGTAATATCTTAGTCCGTGGAAAAAGGAAGATATTAAACTATTTCATGATTGCACATGGTAAAGAATGTGATTAAAGGCTCTTTTTCTATTTCAAAAGTTTTAGTTTTCGGGGGTAATAGCTATGTCTGGGGAAAAATTGAAAATATTAGACTATTTTATGATTGTACATGGTAAAGAATGTGATTAAAGGCTCTTTTCCTATTTCAAAAGTTTTAGTTTTCGGGGGTAATAGCTTCGTCGGTGGAAAAAATGAAGATATTAAACTATCTCATGATTGCACATGGTAAAGAATGTGATTAAAGGCTCTTTTCCTATTTCAAAAGTTTTAGTTTTTGTGGGTAATAGCTACATCCGTGGAAAAAATGAAGATATTTGACTATTTTATGATTGCACATGGTAAAGAATGTGATTAAAGGATCTTTTTCTATTTCAAAAGTTTTAGTTTTCGGGGGTAATAGCTACGTCTGTGGAAAAAAATGAAGATATTAGACTATTTTATGATTACACATGGTAAAGAATGTGATTAAAGGCTCTTTTCCTATTTCAAAAGTTTTAGTTTTCAGGGGTAATAGCTACGTCTGTGGAAAAAATGAAGATATTAGACTATTTTATGATTGCACATGGTAAAGAATGTGATTAAAGGCTCTTTTCCTATTTCAAAAGTTTTAGAATTCGGGGGTAATAGCTACGTCTTTGGAAAAAATGAAGATATTAGACTATTTTATGATTGTACATGGTAAAGAATGTGATTAAAGGCTCATTTCCTGTTTCAAAAGTTTTAGTTTTCGGGGGTAATAGCTACGTCTTTGGAAAAAAATGAAGATATTAGACTATTTTATGATTGCACATGGTAAAGAATGTGATTAAAGGCTCTTTTTCTATTTCAAAAGTTTTAGTTTTCGGGGGTACTAGCTACGTCCTTGGAAAAAAATGTAGATATTAGACTATTTTATGATTGCACATGGTCAAGAATGTGATTAAAGGCTCTTTTCCCATTTCAAAAGTTTTAGTTTTCGGGGGTAATAGCTTCGTCCGTGGACAAAATGAAGATATTAAACTATCTCATGATTGCACATGGTAAAGAATGTGATTAAAGGCTCTTTTCCTATTTCAAAAGTTTTAGTTTTCAGGGGTAATAGCTACGTCCGTGGAAAAAATGAAGATATTAGACTATTTAATGATTGCATATGGTAAAGAATGTGATTAAAGGCTCTTTTCCTATTACAAAAGTTTTAGTTTTCGAGGGTAATAGCTATGTCTGTGGAAAAAATGAAGATAATAGACTATTTTATGATTGCATATGGTAAAGAATGTGATTAAAGGCTCTTTTTCTATTTCAAAAGTTTTAGTTTTCGGAAGTAATAGCTACGTCTGTGGAAAATATGAAGATATTAGACTATTTTATGATTGCGCATGGTAAAGAATGTGATTAAAGGCTCTTTTCCTATTTCAAAAATTTTAGTTTTCGAGGGTAATAGCTACGTATGTTGGAAAAATGAAGATATTAGACTATTTTATGATTGCACATGGTAAAGAATGTGATTAAAGGCTCTTTTCCTATGTCAAAAGTTTTAGTTTTCGAGGGTAATAGCTACGTATGTTGAAAAAATGAAGATATTTGACTATTTTTGATTTCACATGGTAAAGAATGTGATTAAAGGCTCTTTTTCTATTTCAAAAGTTTTAGTTTTGGGGGTAATAGCTATGTCTGTGGAAAAATTGAAAATATTAGACTATTTTATGATTGCACATGGTAAAGAATGTGATTAAAGGCTCTTCTCCTATTTCAAAAGTTTTGGTTTTCGGGGGTAATAGCTTCGTCCGTGGAAAAAATGAAGATATTAAACTATCTCATGATTGCACATGGTAAAGAATGTGATTAAAGGCTCTTTTCCTATTTCAAAAGTTTTAGTTTTTGGGGGTAATAGCTACGTCCGTGGAAAAAATGAAGATATTTGACTATTTTATGATTGCACATGGTAAAGAATGTGATTAAAGGCTCTTTTTCTATTTCAAAAGTTTTAGTTTTCGGGGGTAATAGCTACGTCCGTGGAAAAAATGAAAATATTAGACTATTTTATGATTGCACATGGTAAAGAATGTGATTAAAGGCTCTTTTTCTATTTCAAAAGTTTTAGTTTTCGGGGGTACTAGCTACGTCCTTGGAAAAAATGAAGATATTAGACTATTTTATGATTGCACATGGTAAAGAATGTGATTAAAGGCTCTTTTCCTATTTCAAAAGTTTTGTTTTCGGGGATAATAGCTACGTCCTTGGAAAAAAAATGAAGATATTAGACTATTTTATGATTGTACATGGTAAAGAATGTGATTAAAGGCTCTTTTCCTATTTCAAAAGTTTTAGTTTTCAGGGGTAATAGCTACGTCTGTGGAAAAAATGAAGATATTAAACTATATCATGATTGCACATGGTAAAGAATGTGATTAAAGGCTCTTTTTCTATTTCAAAAGTTTTAGTTTTCGGGGGTAATAGCTATGTCTGTGGAAAAATTGAAAATATTAGACTATTTTATGATTGCACATGGTAAAGAATGTGATTAAAGGCTCTTCTCCTATTTCAAAAGTTTTAGTTTTCGGGGGTAATTGCTTCGTCCGTGGAAAAAATGAAGATATTAACTATTTTATGATTGCACATGGTAAAGAATGTGATTAAAGGCTCTTTTCCTATTTCAAAAGTTTTAGTTTTGGGGGTAATAGCTACGTCTTGGAAAAAAATGAAGATATTAGACTATTTTATGATTGCACATGGTAAAGAATGTGATTAAAGGCTCTTTTTCTATTTCAAAAGTTTTAGTTTTCGGGGGTACTAGCTACGTCCTTGGAAAAAAATGAAGATATTAGACTATTTTATGATTGCACATGGTCAAGAATGTGATTAAAGGCTCTTTTCCTATTTCAAAAGTTTTAGTTTTCGGGGGTAATAGCTTCGTCCGTGGAAAAAATGAAGATATTAAACTATCTCATGATTGCACATGGTAAAGAATGTGATTAAAGGCTCTTTTCCTTTTTCAAAAGTTTTAGTTTTCGGGGGTAATAGCTACGTCATTGGAAAAAAAATGAAGAAATTAGACTATTTTATGATTGCACATGGTAAAGAATGTGATTAAAGGCTCTTCTCCTATTTCAAAAGTTTTAGTTTTCGGGGGTAATAGCTTCGCCCGTGGAAAAAATGAAGATATTAAACTATCTCATAATTGCACACGGTAAAGAATGTGATTAAAGGTTCTTTTCCTATTTCAAAATGTTTAGTTTTCAAGGGTAATAGCTACGTCTGTGGAAAAAATGAAGATATTAGACTATTTTATGATTGCGCATGGTAAAGAATGTGATTAAAGGCTCTTTTTCTATTTCAAAAGTTTTAGTTTTCGGGGGTAATAGCTACGTCCGTGGAAAAAATGAAGATATTAGGCTATTTTATGATTGCACATGGTAAAGAATGTGATTAAAGGCTCTTTTCCTATTTCAAAAGTTTTTGTTTTCGGGGATAATAGCTACGTCCTTGGAAAAAATGAAGATGTTAGACTATTTTATGATTGTACATGGTAAAGAATGTGATTAAAGGCTCTTTTCCTATTTCAAAAGCTTTAGTTTTCGGGGGTAATAGCTACACCTGTGGAAAAAATGAAGATATTAGACTATTTTATGATTGCGCATGGTAAAGAATGTGATTAAAGGCTCTTTTCCTATTTCAAAAGTTTTAGAATTCGGGGGTAATAGCTACGTCCGTGGAAAAAATGAAGGTATTAGACTATTTTATGATTGCAAATGGTAAAGAATGTGATTAAAAGGCTCTTTTCCTTTTTCAAAAGTTTTAGTTTTCGGGGGTAATAGCTACGTTTTTGGAAAAAAAATGAAGAAATTAGACTGTTTTATGATTGCACATGGTAAAGAATGTGATTAAAGGCTCTTTTTCTATTTCAAAAGTTTTAGTTTTCGGGGTAATAGCTACGTCCTTGGAAAAAATGAAGATATTAGACTATTTTATGATTGCACATGGTAAATAATGTGATTAAAGGCTCTTTTTCTATTTCAAAAGTTTTAGTTTTCGGGGGTACTAGCTACGTGCTTGGAAAAAAAAATGAAGATATTAGACTATTTTATGATTGCACATGGTCAAGAATGTGATTAAAGGCTATTTTCCTATTTCAAAAGTTTTAGTTTTCGGGGGTAATAGCTTCGTCCGTGGAAAAAATGAAGATATTAAACTATCTCATGATTGCACATGGTAAAGAATGTGATTAAAGGCTCTTTTCCTTTTTCAAAAGCTTTAGTTTTCGGGGGTAATAGCTACGTCTTTGGAAAAAAAATGAAGAAATTCGACTATTTTATGATTGCACATGGTAAAGAATGTGATTAAAGGCTCTTTTTCTAATTCAAAAGTTTTTGTTTTCGGGGGTAATAGCTACGTCCTTGGAAAAAAATGAAGATATTAGACTATTTTATGATTGTACATGGTAAAGAATGTGATTAAAGGCTCTTTTCCTATTTCAAAAGTTTAGCTTTCGGGGGTAATCGCTACGTCTTTGGAAAAAAAATGAAGAAATTCGACTATTTTATGATTGCACATGGTAAAGAATGTGATTAAAGGCTCTTTTTCTATTTCAAAAGTTTTTGTTTTCGGGGGTAATAGCTACGTCCTTGGAAAAAAATGAACATATTAGACTATTTTATGATTGCTCATGGTAAAGAATGTGATTAAAGGCTCTTTTTCTATTTCAAAAGTTTTAGTTTTCAGGGGTAATAGCTACGTCTGTGGAAAAAATGAAGATATTAGACTATTTTATGATTGCACATGGTAAAGAATGTGATTAAAGGCTCTTTTTCTATTTCAAAAGTTTTAGTTTTCGGGGGTACTAGCTACGTCCTTGGAAAAAAATGAAGATATTAAACTATATCATGATTGCACATGGTAAAGAATGTGATTAAAGGCTCTTTTTCTATTTCAAAAGTTTTAGTTTTCGGGGGTAATAGCTATGTCTGTGGAAAAATTGAAAATATTAGACTATTTTATGATTGCACATGGTAAAGAATGTGATTAAAGGCTCTTCTCCTATTTCAAAAGTTTTAGTTTTCGGGGGTAATAGCTTCGTCCGTGGAAAAAATGAAGATATTAAACTATCTCATGATTGCACATGGTAAAGAATGTGATTAAAGGCTCTTTTCCTATTTCAAAAGTTTTAGTTTTTGGGGGTAATAGCTACGTCCTTGGAAAAAAATGAAGATATTAGACTATTTTATGATTGCACATGGTAAAGAATGTGATTAAAGGCTCTTTTTCTATTTCAAAAGTTTTAGTTTTCGGGGGTACTAGCTACGTCCTTGGAAAAAAATGAAGATATTAGACTATTTTATGATTGCACATGGTCAAGAATGTGATTAAAGGCTCTTTTCCTATTTCAAAAGTTTTAGTTTTCAGGGGTAATAGCTTCGTCCGTGGAAAAAATAAAGATATTAAACTATCTCATGATTGCACATGGTAAAGAATGTGATTAAAGGCTCTTTTCCTTTTTCAAAAGTTTTAGTTTTCGGGGGTAATAGCTACGTCTTTGGAAAAAAAATGAAGAAATTAGACTATTTTATGATTGCACATGGTAAAGAATGTGATTAAAGGCTCTTCTCCTATTTCAAAAGTTTTAGTTTTCGGGGGTAATAGCTTCGCCCGTGGAAAAAATGAAGATATTAAACTATCTCATAATTGCACACGGTAAAGAATGTGATTAAAGGTTCTTTTCCTATTTCAAAATGTTTAGTTTTCAAGGGTAATAGCTACGTCTGTGGAAAAAATGAAGATATTAGACTATTTTATGATTGCGCATGGTAAAGAATGTGATTAAAGGCTCTTTTTCTATTTCAAAAGTTTTAGTTTTCGGGGGTAATAGCTACATCCGTGGAAAAAATGAAGATATTAGGCTATTTTATGATTGCACATGGTAAAGAATGTGATTAAAGGCTCTTTTCCTATTTCAAAAGTTTTTGTTTTCGGGGATAATAGCTACGTCCTTGGAAAAAATGAAGATGTTAGACTATTTTATGATTGTACATGGTAAAGAATGTGATTAAAGGCTCTTTTCCTATTTCAAAAGCTTTAGTTTTCAGGGGTAATAGCTACGCCTGTGGAAAAAATGAAGATATTAGACTATTTTATGATTGCGCATGGTAAAGAATGTGATTAAAGGCTCTTTTCCTATTTCAAAAGTTTTAGAATTCGGGGGTAATAGCTACGTCCGTGGAAAAAAATGAAGGTATTAGACTATTTTATGATTGCAAATGGTAAAGAATGTGATTAAAAGGCTCTTTTCCTTTTTCAAAAGTTTTAGTTTTCGGGGGTAATAGCTACGTTTTTGGAAAAAAATGAAGAAATTAGACTGTTTTATGATTGCACATGGTAAAGAATGTGATTAAAGGCTCTTTTTCTATTTCAAATGTTTTAGTTTTCGGGGTAATAGCTACGTCCTTGGAAAAAATGCAGATATTAGACTATTTTATGATTGCACATGGTAAAGAATGTGATTAAAGGCTCTTTTTCTATTTCAAAAGTTTTAGTTTTCGGGGGTACTAGCTACGTGCTTGGAAAAAAAAATGAAGATATTAGACTATTTTATGATTGCACATGGTCAAGAATGTGATTAAAGGCTATTTTCCTATTTCAAAAGTTTTAGTTTTCGGGGGTAATAGCTTCGTCCGTGGAAAAAATGAAGATATTAAACTATCTCATGATTGCACATGGTAAAGAATGTGATTAAAGGCTCTTTTCCTTTTTCAAAAGCTTTAGTTTTCGGGGGTAATAGCTACGTCTTTGGAAAAAAAATGAAGAAATTCGACTATTTTATGATTGCACATGGTAAAGAATGTGATTAAAGGCTCTTTTTCTAATTCAAAAGTTTTTGTTTTCGGGGGTAATAGCTACGTCCTTGGAAAAAAATGAAGATATTAGACTATTTTATGATTGTACATGGTAAAGAATGTGATTAAAGGCTCTTTTCCTATTTCAAAAGTTTAGCTTTCGGGGGTAATAGCTACGTCTTTCGAAAAAAAATGAAGAAATTCGACTATTTTATGATTGCACATGGTAAAGAATGTGATTAAAGGCTCTTTTTCTATTTCAAAAGTTTTTGTTTTCGGGGGTAATATCTACGTCCTTGGAAAAAAATGAACATATTAGACTATTTTATGATTGCTCATGGTAAAGAATGTGATTAAAGGCTCTTTTCCTATTTCAAAAGTTTTAGTTTTCAGGGGTAATAGCTACGTCTGTGGAAAAAATGAAGATATTAGACTATTTTATGATTGCACATGGTAAAGAATGTGATTAAAGGCTCTTTTTCTATTTCAAAAGTTTTAGTTTTCGGGGGTACTAGCTACGTCCTTGGAAAAAAATGAAGATATTAGACTATTTTATGATTGCACATGGTTAAGAATGTGATTAAAGGCTCTTTTCCTATTTCAAAAGTTTTAGTTTTCGGGGGTAATAGCTTCGTCCGTGGAAAAAATGAAGATATTAAACTATCTCATGATTGCACATGGTAAAGAATGTGATTAAAGGCTCTTTTCCTATTTCAAAAGTTTTAGTTTTAGGGGTAATAGCTACGTCCGTGGAAAAAATGAAGATATTAGACTATTTTATGATTGCACATGGTAAAGAATGTGATTAAAGGCTCTTTTCCTATTCAAAAGTTTTAGTTTTCGAGGGTAATAGCTATGTCTGTGGAAAAAATGAAGATATAGACTATTTTATGATTGCACATGGTAAAGAATGTGATTAAAGGCTCTTTTTCTATTTCAAAAGTTTTAGTTTTCGGGGTAATAGCTACGTCTGTGGAAAAAATGAAGATATTAGACTATTTTATGATTGCACATGGTAAAGAATGTGATTAAAGGCTCTTTTCCTATTTCAAAAAGTTTTAGTTTTCGGGGGTAATAGCTACCTCCGTGGAAAAAATGAAGATATTTGACTATTTTATGATTGCACATGGTAAAGAATGTGATTAAAGGCTCTTTTTCTATTTCAAAAGTTTTAGTTTTTGGGGGTAATAGCTACGTCTGGTGGAAAAAATGAAGATATTAGACTATTTTATGATTGCACATGGTAAAGAATGTGATTAAAGGCTCTTTTTCTATTTCAAAAGTTTTAGTTTTGGGGGTAATAGCTATGTCTGGTGGAAAAATAAATATTAGACTATTTTATGATTGCACATGGTAAAGAATGTGATTAAAGGCTCTTTTTCTATTTCAAAAGTTTTAGTTTTGGGGTAATAGCTACGTCCGTGGAAAAAATGAAGATATTGACTATTTTATGATTGCACATGGTAAAGAATGTGATTAAAGGATCTTTTTCTATTTCAAAAGTTTTAGTTTTCGGGGGTAATAGCTACGTCCGTGGAAAAAAATGAAGATATTAGACTATTTTATGATTGCACATGGTAAAGAATGTGATTAAAGGCTCTTTTTCCTATTTCAAAAGTTTTAGTTTTCTAGGTAATAGCTACGTCCTTGGAAAAAATGAAGATATTAGACTATTTTATGATTGCACATGGTAAAGAATGTGATTAAAGGCTCTTTTCTATTTCAAAAGTTTTAGTTTTCAGGGGTAATAGCTACGTCTGTGGAAAAAATGAAGATATTAGACTATTTTATGATTGCACATGGTAAAGAATGTGATTAAAGGCTCTTTTCCTATTTCAAAAGTTTTAGAATTCGGGGGTAATAGCTACGTCTGTTGAAAAAAATGAAGATATTAGACTATTTTATGATTGCACATGGTAAAGAATGTGATTAAAGGCTCTTTTCCTGTTTCAAAAGTTTTAGTTTTCGGGGGTAATAGCTACGTCTTTGGAAAAAAATGAAGATATTAGACTATTTTATGATTGCACATGGTAAAGAATGTGATTAAAGGCTCTTTTTCTATTTCAAAAGTTTTATTTTTCGGGGGTACTAGCTACGTCCTTGGAAAAAAATGAAGATATTAGACTATTTTATGATTGCACATGGTCAAGAATGTGATTAAAGGCTCTTTTCCTATTTCAAAAGTTTTAGTTTTCGGGGGTAATAGCTTCGTCCGTGGAAAAAATGAAGATATTAAACTATCTCATGATTGCACATGGTAAAGAATGTGATTAAAGGCTCTTTTCCTTTTTCAAAAGTTTTAGTTTTCGGGGGTAATAGCTACGTCTTTGGAAAAAAAATGAAGAAATTAGACTATTTTATGATTGCACATGGTAAAGAATGTGATTAAAGGCTCTTCTCCTATTTCAAAAGTTTTAGTTTTCGGGGGTAATAGCTTCGCCCGTGGAAAAAATGAAGATATTAAACTATCTCATAATTGCACATGGTAAAGAATGTGATTAAAGGCTCTTTTCCTATTTCAAAAGTTTTAGTTTTAGGGGTAATAGCTACGTCCGTGGAAAAAATGAAGATATTAGACTATTTAATGATTGCACATGGTAAAGAATGTGATTAAAGGCTCTTTTCCTATTACAAAAGTTTTAGTTTTCGAGGGTAATAGCTATGTCTGTGGAAAAAATGAAGATAATAGACTATTTTATGATTGCACATGGTAAAGAATGTGATTAAAGGCTCTTTTTCTATTTCAAAAGTTTTAGTTTTCTGGAGTAATAGCTACGTCTGTGGAAAAAATGAAGATATTAGACTATTTTATGATTGCGCATGGTAAACAATATGATTAAAGGCTCTTTTCCTATTTCAAAAAGCTTTAGTTTTCAGGGGTAATAGCTACCTCCGTGGAAAAAATGAAGATATTTGACTATTTTATGATTTCACATGGTAAAGAATGTGATTAAAGGCTCTTTTTCTATTTCAAAAGTTTTAGTTTTCGGGGGTAATATCTTCGTCCGTGGAAAAAGGAAGATATTAAACTATTTCATGATTTCACATGGTAAAGAATGTGATTAAAGGCTCTTTTTCTATTTCAAAAGTTTTAGTTTTCGGGGGTAATAGCTATGTCGTGGGAAAAATTGAAAATATTAGACTATTTTATGATTGCACATGGTAAAGAATGTGATTAAAGGCTCTTCTCCTATTTCAAAAGTTTTAGTTTTTGTGGGTAATAGCTACGTCCGTGCAAAAAATGAAGATATTTGACTATTTTATGATTGCACATGGTAAAGAATGTGATTAAAGGATCTTTTTCTATTTCAAAAGTTTTAGTTTTCGGGGGTACTAGCTACGTGCTTGGAAAAAAATGAAGATATTAGACTATTTTATGATTGCACATGGTAAAGAATGTGATTAAAGGCTCTTTTTCTATTTCAAAAGTTTTAGTTTTCTAGGATAATAGCTACGTCCTTGGAAAAAAAATGAAGATATTAGACTATTTTATGATTGCACATGGTAAAGAATGTGATTAAAGGCTCTTTTCCTATTTCAAAAGTTTTAGTTTTCAGGGGTAATAGCTACGTCTGTGGAAAAAAAATGAAGATATTAGACTATTTTATGATTGCACATGGTAAAGAATGTGATTAAAGGCTCTTTTCCTGTTTCAAAAGTTTTAGTTTTTGGGGGTAATAGCTACGTCTTTGGAAAAAAATAAGATATTAGACTATTTTATGATTGCACATGGTAAAGAATGTGATTAAAGGCTCTTTTTCTATTTCAAAAGTTTTATTTTTCGGGGGTACTAGCTACGTCCTTGGAAAAAAATGAAGATATTAGACTATTTTATGATTGCACATGGTCAAGAATGTGATTAAAGGCTCTTTTCCTATTTCAAAAGTTTTAGTTTTTGGGGGTAATAGCTTCGTCCGTGGAAAAAAATGAAGATATTAAACTATCTCATGATTGCGCATGGTAAAGAATGTGATTAAAGGCTCTTTTCCTATTTCAAAAGTTTTAGTTTTCAGGGGTAATAGCTACGTCCGTGGAA
The DNA here is from genome assembly GCF_032884065.1 of Artemia franciscana. Taxonomy (NCBI): domain Eukaryota; kingdom Metazoa; phylum Arthropoda; class Branchiopoda; order Anostraca; family Artemiidae; genus Artemia; species Artemia franciscana. The sequence goes on from NC_088864.1 coordinate 67,227,225, forward strand.
AAAATGAAGATATTAGACTATTTAATGATTGCACATGGTAAAGAATGTGATTAAAGGCTCTTTTTCTATTTCAAAAGTTTTAGTTTTCGGGGGTACTAGCTACGTCCTTGGAAAAAAATGAAGATATTAAACTATATCATGATTGCACATGGTAAAGAATGTGATTAAAGGCTCTTTTTCTATTTCAAAAGTTTTAGTTTTCGGGGGTAATAGCTATGTCTGTGGAAAAAATTGAAAATATTAACTATTTTATGATTGCACATGGTAAAGAATGTGATTAAAGGCTCTTCTCCTATTTCAAAAGTTTTAGTTTTCGGGGGTAATAGCTTCGTCCGTGGAAAAAAAATGAAGATATTAAACTATCTCATGATTGCACATGGTAAAGAATGTGATTAAAGGCTCTTTTCCTATTTCAAAAGTTTTAGTTTTTCGGGGGTAATAGCTACGTCCTTGGAAAAAAATGAAGATATTAACTATTTTATGATTGCACATGGTAAAGAATGTGATTAAAGGCTCTTTTTCTATTTCAAAAGTTTTAGTTTTCGGGGGTACTAGCTACGTCCTTGGAAAAAATGAAGATATTAGACTATTTTATGATTGCACATGGTCAAGAATGTGATTAAAGGCTCTTTTCCTATTTCAAAAGTTTTAGTTTTCAGGGGTAATAGCTTCGTCCGTGGAAAAAATAAAGATATTAAACTATCTCATGATTGCACATGGTAAAGAATGTGATTAAAGGCTCTTTCCCTATTTCAAAAGTTTTAGTTTTCGGGGGTAATAGCTACGTCTTTGGAAAAAATGAAGAAATTAGACTATTTTATGATTGCACATGGTAAAGAATGTGATTAAAGGCTCTTCTCCTATTTCAAAAGTTTTAGTTTTCGGGGGTAATAGCTTCGCCCGTGGAAAAAATGAAGATATTAAACTATCTCATAATTGCACACGGTAAAGAATGTGATTAAAGGTTCTTTTCCTATTTCAAAATGTTTAGTTTTCAAGGGTAATAGCTACGTCTGTGGAAAAAATGAAGATATTAGACTATTTTATGATTGCGCATGGTAAAGAATGTGATTAAAGGCTCTTTTTCTATTTCAAAAGTTTTAGTTTTCGGGGGTAATAGCTACATCCGTGGAAAAAATGAAGATATTAGGCTATTTTATGATTGCACATGGTAAAGAATGTGATTAAAGGCTCTTTTCCTATTTCAAAAGTTTTTGTTTTCGGGGATAATAGCTACGTCCTTGGAAAAAATGAAGATGTTAGACTATTTTATGATTGTACATGGTAAAGAATGTGATTAAAGGCTCTTTTCCTATTTCAAAAGCTTTAGTTTTCAGGGGTAATAGCTACGCCTGTGGAAAAAATGAAGATATTAGACTATTTTATGATTGCGCATGGTAAAGAATGTGATTAAAGGCTCTTTTCCTATTTCAAAAGTTTTAGAATTCGGGGGTAATAGCTACGTCCGTGGAAAAAATGAAGGTATTAGACTATTTTATGATTGCAAATGGTAAAGAATGTGATTAAAAGGCTCTTTTCCTTTTTCAAAAGTTTTAGTTTTCGGGGGTAATAGCTACGTTTTTGGAAAAAAATGAAGAAATTAGACTGTTTTATGATTGCACATGGTAAAGAATGTGATTAAAGGCTCTTTTTCTATTTCAAAAGTTTTAGTTTTCGGGGTAATAGCTACGTCCTTGGAAAAAATGAAGATATTAGACTATTTTATGATTGCACATGGTAAAGAATGTGATTAAAGGCTCTTTTTCTATTTCAAAAGTTTTAGTTTTCGGGGGTACTAGCTACGTGCTTGGAAAAAAAATGAAGATATTAGACTATTTTATGATTGCACATGGTCAAGAATGTGATTAAAGGCTATTTTCCTATTTCAAAAGTTTTAGTTTTCGGGGGTAATAGCTACGTCTGTGGAGAAAATGATGATATTAGACTATTTTATGATTGCACATGGTAAAGAATGTGATTAAAGGCTCTTTTTCTATTTCAAAAGTTTAAGTTTTCGGGGGTACTAGCTACGTCCTTTGAAAAAAATGAAGATATTAGACTATTTTATGATTGCACATGGTTAAGAATGTGATTAAAGGCTCTTTTTCCTATTTCAAAAGTTTTAGTTTTCGGGGGTAATAGCTTCGTCCGTGGAAAAAATGAAGATATTAAACTATATCATGATTGCACATGGTAAAGAATGTGATTAAAGGCTCTTTTCCTATTTCAAAAGTTTTAGTTTTAGGGGTAATAGCTACGTCTGTGGAAAAAATGAAGATATTAGACTATTTAATGATTGCACATGGTAAAGAATGTGATTAAAGGCTCTTTTCCTAATACAAAGGTTTTAGTTTTCGAGGGTAATAGCTATGTCTGTGGAAAAAATGAAGATAATAGACTATTTTATGATTGCACATGGTAAAGAATGTGATTAAAGGCTCTTTTTCTATTTCAAAAGTTTAGCTTTCGGGGGTAATAGCTACGTCTGTGGAAAAAAAATGAAGATATTAGACTATTTTATGATTGCACATGGTAAAGAATGTGATTAAAGGCTCTTTTCCTATGTCAAAAGTTTTTGTTTTCGGGGGTAATAGCTACGTCCTTGGAAAAAAATGAAGATATTAGACTATTTTATGATTGCTCATGGTAAAGAATGTGATTAAAGGCTCTTTTCCTATTTCAAAAGTTTTAGTTTTCAGGGGTAATAGCTACGTCTGTGGAAAAAATGAAGATATTAGACTATTTTATGATTGCACATGGTAAAGAATGTGATTAAAGTCTCTTTTTCTATTTCAAAAGTTTAAGTTTTCGGGGGGTACTAGCTACGTCCTTGGAAAAAAATGAAGATATTAGACTATTTTATGATTGCACATGGTTAAGAATGTGATTAAAGGCTCTTTTCCTATTTCAAAAGTTTTAGTTTTCGGGGGTAATAGCTTCGTCCGTGGAAAAAATGAAGATATTAAACTATATCATGATTGCACATGGTAAAGAATGTGATTAAAGGCTCTTTTCCTATTTCAAAAGTTTTAGTTTTAGGGGTAATAGCTACGTCCGTGGAAAAAATGAAGATATTAGACTATTTAATGATTGCACATGGTAAAGAATGTGATTAAAGGCTCTTTTCCTATTACAAAAGTTTTAGTTTTCGAGGGTAATAGCTATGTCTGTGGAAAAAATGAAGATAATAGACTATTTTATGATTGCACATGGTAAAGAATGTGATTAAAGGCTCTTTTTCTATTTCAAAAGTTTTAATTTTCGGGAGTAATAGCTACGTCTGTGGAAAAAATGAAGATATTAGACTATTTTATGTTTGCGCATGGTAAAGAATATGATTAAAGGCTCTTTTCCTATTTCAAAAATTTTAGTTTTCGGGGGTAATAGCTACCTCCGTGGAAAAAATGAAGATATTTGACTATTTTATGATTTCACAGGGTAAAGAATGTGATTAAAGGCTCTTTTTCTATTTCAAAAGTTTTAGTTTTCGGGGGTAATATCTTCGTCCGTGGAAAAAGGAAGATATTAAACTTTTTCATGATTGCACATGGTAAAGAATGTGATTAAAGGCTCTTTTTCTATTTCAAAAGTTTTAGTTTTTGGGGGTAATAGCTATGTCTGGGGAAAAATTGAAAATATTAGACTATTTTATGATTGCACATGGTAAAGAATGTGATTAAAGGCTCTTCTCCTATTTCAAAAGTTTTAGTTTTTGTGGGTAATAGCTACGTCCGTGGAAAAAATGAAGATGTTTGACTATTTTATGATTGCACATGGTAAAGAAAGTGATTAAAGGATCTTTTTCTATTTCAAAAGTTTTAGTTTTCGGGGGTAATAGCTACGTCCGTGGAAAAAAATGAAGATATTAGACTATTTTATGATTGCACATGGTCAAGAATGTGATTAAAGGCTCTTTTCCTATTTCAAAAGTTTTAGTTTTTGGGGGTAATAGCTTCGTCCGTGGAAAAAATGAAGATATTAAACTATCTCATGATTGCGCATGGTAAAGAATGTGATTAAAGGCTCTTTTCCTATTTCAAAAGTTTTAGTTTTCAGGGGTAATAGCTACGTCCGTGGAAAAAATGAAGATATTAGACTATTTAATGATTGCACATGGTAAAGAATGTGATTAAAGGCTCTTTTTCTATTTCAAAAGTTTTAGTTTTCGGGGGTACTAGCTACGTCCTTGGAAAAAAATGAAGATATTAGACTATTTTATGATTGCACATGGTCAAGAATGTGATTAAAGGCTCTTTTCCTATTTCAAAAGTTTTAGTTTTCGGGGGTAATAGCTTCGTCCGTGGAAAAAATGAAGATATTAAACTATCTCATTATTCCACATGGTAAAGAATGTGATTAAAGGCTCTTTTCCTTTTTCAAAAGTTTTAGTTTTCGGGGGTAATAGCTACGTCTTTGGAAAAAAAATGAAGAAATTAGACTATTTTATGATTGCACATGGTAAAGAATGTGATTAAAGGCTCTTCTCCTATTTCAAAAGTTTTAGTTTTCGGGGGTAATAACTTCGCCCGTGGAAAAAATGAAGATATTAAACTATCTCATAATTGCACACGGTAAAGAATGTGATTAAAGGTTCTTTTCCTATTTCAAAATGTTTAGTTTTCATGGGTAATAGCTACGTCTGTGGAAAAAATGAAGATATTAGACTATTTTATGATTGCGCATGGTAAAGAATGTGATTAAAGGCTCTTTTTCTATTTCAAAAGTTTTAGTTTTCGGGGGTAATAGCTACGTCCGTGGAAAAAATGAAGATATTAGGCTATTTTATGATTGCACATGGTAAAGAATGTGATTAAAGGCTCTTTTCCTATTTCAAAAGTTTTTGTTTTCGGGGATAATAGCTACGTCCTTGGAAAAAATGAAGATGTTAGACTATTTTATGATTGTACATGGTAAAGAATGTGATTAAAGGCTCTTTTCCTATTTCAAAAGCTTTAGTTTTCAGGGGTAATAGCTACGTCTGTGGAAAAAATGAAGATATTAGACTATTTTATGATTGCGCATAGTAAAGAATGTGATTAAAGGCTCTTTTCCTATTTCAAAAGTTTTAGTATTCGGGAGTAATAGCTACGTCCGTGGAAAAAATGAAGGTATTAGACTATTTTATGATTGCAAATGGTAAAGAATGTGATTAAAAGGCTCTTTTCCTTTTTCAAAAGTTTTAGTTTTCGAGGGTAATAGCTACGTCTTTGGAAAAAAATGAAGAAATTAGACTGTTTTATGATTGCACATGGTAAAGAATGTGATTAAAGGCTCTTTTTCTATTTCAAAAGTTTTAGTTTTCGGGGTAATAGCTACGTCCTTGGAAAAAATGAAGATATTAGACTATTTTATGATTGCACATGGTAAAGAATGTGATTAAAGGCTCTTTTTCTATTTCAAAAGTTTTAGTTTTCGGGGGTACTAGCTACGTGCTTGGAAAAAAAAATGAAGATATTAGACTATTTTATGATTGCACATGGTCAAGAATGTGATTAAAGGCTATTTTCCTATTTCAAAAGTTTTAGTTTTCGGGGGTAATAGCTTCGTCCGTGGAAAAAATGAAGATATTAAACTATCTCATGATTGCACATGGTAAAGAATGTGATTAAAGGCTCTTTTCCTTTTTCAAAAGCTTTAGTTTTCGGGGGTAATAGCGACGTCTTTGGAAAAAAAATGAAGAAATTCGACTATTTTATGATTGCACATGGTAAAGAATGTGATTAAAGGCTCTTTTTCTAATTCAAAAGTTTTTGTTTTCGGGGGTAATAGCTACGTCCTTGGAAAAAAATGAAGATATTAGACTATTTTATGATTGCACATGGTTAAGAATGTGATTAAAGGCTCTTTTCCTATTTCAAAAGTTTTAGTTTTCGGGGGTAATAGCTTCGTCCGTGGAAAAAATGAAGATATTAAACTATATCATGATTGCACATGGTAAAGAATGTGATTAAAGGCTCTTTTCCTATTTCAAAAGTTTTAGTTTCAGGGGTAATAGCTACGTCCGTAGAAAAAATGAAGATATTAGACTATTTTATGATTGCACATGGTAAAGAATGTGATTAAAGGCTCTTTTCCTATTACAAAAGTTTTAGTTTTCGAGGGTAATAGCTATGTCTGTGGAAAAAATGAAGATAATAGACTATTTTATGATTGCACATGGTAAAGAATGTGATTAAAGGCTCTTTTTCTATTTCAAAAGTTTAGCTTTCGGGGGTAATAGCTACGTCTTTGGAAAAAAAAATGAAGAAATTCGACTATTTTATGATTGCAAATGGTAAAGAATGTGATTAAAGGCTCTTTTTCTATTTCAAAAGTTTTTGTTTTCGGGGGTAATAGCTACGTCCTTGGAAAAAAATGAAGATATTAGACTATTTTATGATTGCTCATGGTAAAGAATGTGATTAAAGGCTCTTTTCCTATTTCAAAAGTTTTAGTTTTCAGGGGTAATAGCTACGTCTGTGGAAAAAATGAAGATATTAGACTATTTTATGATTGCACATGGTAAAGAATGTGATTAAAGGCTCTTTTTCTATTTCAAAAGTTTAAGTTTTCGGGGGTACTAGCTACGTCCTTGGAAAAAAATGAAGATATTAGACTATTTTATGATTGCACATGGTTAAGAATGTGATTAAAGGCTCTTTTCCTATTTCAAAAGTTTTAGTTTTCGGGGGTAATAGCTTCGTCCGTGGAAAAAATGAAGATATTAAACTATATCATGATTGCACATGGTAAAGAATGTGATTAAAGGCTCTTTTCCTATTTCAAAAGTTTTAGTTTTAGGGGTAATAGCTACGTCCGTGGAAAAAATGAAGATATTAGACTATTTAATGATTGCACATGGTAAAGAATGTGATTAAAGGCTCTTTTCCTATTACAAAAGTTTTAGTTTTCGAGGGTAATAGCTATGTCTGTGGAAAAAATGAAGATAATAGACTATTTTATGATTGCACATGGTAAAGAATGTGATTAAAGGCTCTTTTTCTATTTCAAAAGTTTTAGTTTTCGGGAGTAATAGCTACGTCTGTGGAAAAAATGAAGATATTAGACTATTTTATGATTGCGCATGGTAAAGAATATGATTAAAGGCTCTTTTCCTATTTCAAAAATTTTAGTTTTCGGGGGTAATAGCTACCTCCGTGGAAAAAATGAAGATATTTGACTATTTTATGATTTCACAGGGTAAAGAATGTGATTAAAGGCTCTTTTTCTATTTCAAAAGTTTTAGTTTTCGGGGGTAATATCTTCGTCCGTGGAAAAAGGAAGATATTAAACTATTTCATGATTGCACATGGTAAAGAATGTGATTAAAGGCTCTTTTTCTATTTCAAAAGTTTTAGTTTTTGTGGGTAATAGCTACGTCCGTGGAAAAAATGAAGATATTTGACTATTTTATGATTGCACATGGTAAAGAATGTGATTAAAGGATCTTTTTCTATTTCAAAAGTTTTAGTTTTCGGGGGTAATAGCTACGTCCGTGGAAAAAAATGAAGATATTAGACTATTTTATGATTGCACATGGTAAAGAATGTGATTAAAGGCTCTTTTTCTATTTCAAAAGTTTTAGTTTTCTAGGATACTAGCTACGTCCTTGGAAAAAAATGAAGATATTAGACTATTTTATGATTGCACATGGTAAAGAATGTGATTAAAGGCTCTTTTCCTATTTCAAAAGTTTTAGTTTTCAGGGGTAATAGCTACGTCTGTGGAAAAAATGAAGATATTAGACTATTTTATGATTGCACATGGTAAAGAATGTGATTAAAGGCTCTTTTCCTATTTCAAAAGTTTTAGAATTCGGGGGTAATAGCTACGTCTGTGGAAAAAATGAAGATATTAGACTATTTTATGATTGCACATGGTAAAGAATGTGATTAAAGGCTCTTTTCCTGTTTCAAAAGTTTTAGTTTTCGGGGGTAATAGCTACGTCTTTGGAAAAAAATGAAGAAATTAGACTATTTTATGATTGCATATGGTAAGGAATGTGATTAAAGGCTCTTTTTCTATTTCAAAAGTTTTATTTTTCGGGGGTACTAGCTACGTCCTTGGAAAAAAATGAAGATATTAGACTATTTTATGATTGCACATGGTCAAGAATGTGATTAAAGGCTCTTTTCCTATTTCAAAAGTTTTAGTTTTCGGGGGTAATAGCTTCGTCCGTGGAAAAAATGAAGATATTAAACTATCTCATGATTGCGCATGGTAAAGAATGTGATTAAAGGCTCTTTTCCTATTTCAAAAGTTTTAGTTTTCAGGGGTAATAGCTACGTCCGTGGAAAAAATGAAGATATTAGACTATTTAATGATTGCACATGGTAAAGAATGTGATTAAAGGCTCTTTTCCTATTACAAAAGTTTTAGTTTTCGAGGGTAATAGCTATGTCTGTGGAAAAAATGAAGATAATAGACTATTTAATGATTGCATATGGTAAAGAATGTGATTAAAGGCTCTTTTTCTATTTCAAAAGTTTTAGTTTTCGGGAGTAATAGCTACGTCTGTGGAAAATATGAAGATATTAGACTATTTTATGATTGTGCATGGTAAAGAATGTGATTAAAGGCTCTTTTCCTATTTCAAAAATTTTAGTTTTCGGGGGTAATAGCTACCTCCGTGGAAAAAATTAAGATATTTGACTATTTTATGATTTCACATGGTAAAGAATGTGATTAAAGGCTCTTTTTCTATTTCAAAAGTTTTAGTTTTCGGGGGTAATATCTTCGTCCGTGGAAAAATTAAGATATTAAACTATTTCATGATTGCACATGGTAAAGAATGTGATTAAAGGCTCTTTTTCTATTTCAAAAGTTTTAGTTTTCGTGGGTAATAGCTATGTCTGTGGAAAAATTGAAAATATTAGACTATTTTACGATTGCACATGGTAAAGAATGTGATTAAAGGCTCTTCTCCTATTTCAAAAGTTTTAGTTTTCGGGGGTAATAGCTTCGTCCGTGGAAAAAATGAAGATATTAAACTATCTCATGATTGCACATGGTAAAGAATGTGATTAAAGGCTCTTTTCCTATTTCAAAAGTTTTAGTTTTTGGGGGTAATAGCTACGTCCGTGGAAAAAATGAAGATATTTGACTATTTTATGATTGCACATGGTAAAGAATGTGATTAAAGGCTCTTTTTCTATTTCAAAAGTTTTAGTTTTCGGGGGTAATAGCTAGGTCCGTGGAAAAAATGAAGATATTAGACTATTTTATGATTGCACATGGTAAAGAATGTGATTAAAGGCTCTTTTTCTATTTCAAAAGTTTCAGTTTTCGGGGGTACTAGCTACGTCCTTGGAAAAAAAGGCAGCAGTGGTCCCAATCCACAAAAAAGGCTCAAGAAGCGAGTGTGAGAACTACCGCCCGATCAGCTTGACCAGTCATCAAGCTAGAATACTGACCAAAACTCTCCTAGAGAAAATCCAAGCAATTACAGCCTCCGTTTTGGGTGAATACCAAGCTGGCTTCCGACCTGGACGATCGACCATTGACCAAATCTTCACCGTTTGCCAGCTCATGGAACGCTTTGTCGAGTTCAACAGAGACCTATATCATCTCTTTATTGACTTTCAGCAAGCCTTCGATTTAATCTGGAGCAAAGGTCTGTGGCACATCCTAAGACATTACGGTATCCCCGACCAAATCGTCACGATTATTGAGAATATATACAGCCAATCCAGAAGCCGGATACTCACCACTGATGGACTCTCTGATGAATTCTCAACATCCTCGGGAGTTTTGCAAGGATGTATTCTGTCGCCCCACCTGTTCAATCTGTTTCTTCATGCCATACTGTCACTGATACCAGACGAACATGGAGCCAAAATAGGTGGAGTCCTAGTAAACAAGCTCGCTTATGCTGACGATATCGACCAGCTCTCTACAGCGGCCGCTGATCTCCAAAGACAAGGAGACTATCTCAACTAAGCCACAAAACCTTTTGGGATGCAAATTAACGCCAAAAAAACGAAAGTTATGGTCACGTCACGCCAAAAACAAGCAGCTACTCTTTCCATAATGATTGACGGCCAGCCAGTTGAAACGGTCGACCAATTCGTCTACCTGGGCAGTCTCCTCACAGCGGACAATTGTCACACCTCAGACATCAAACGCCGCCAAGCTCTTGCTAGCTCCAGTTTTAAAAGGCTCACAAATATCTGGAAATGCCGAAACCTGTCGAACCAGCTGAAAGTTCAACTTTTCAACAACCTGATTGTGCCAATTGCTATATATGGGTGTGAGACCTGGACCTTGAAGATCGAAAATGAGCGCAACCTACTGGCATTCGAGAAGAGATGTCTCCGTCGCATCGCAAGAATCACCTACACTGAACATGTGACCAATGAAGAGGTGCAGAGACGGCTGAAGTCCCCCGACACAATCCTAAATAAAATCAAACGACAACAACTGCGATGGCTCGGGCATGTCAAGAGAATGGACCACGACCGTCTACCAAAAATCTCCCTCGAAGGAACCATAGACGGATCTCGACCACGAGGAAGACCTAGCAAGAGGTGGATTGAAGACTTTGACCGAAAGCACATCGTTGAATTGACTTGAACTGCACACGATAGAACAACGTACCGAGCCCTAGTTCACGCCTTGTCAAAAGAAGTGGCCCCAAAACGTCCCGCGAGGATGGACGGGACTTAAGTAAGTAAGTAATATTATTGTTCAAGAATGATCAAACTTCACATTAATCTCCTTTCATGACTTATAGTAGAAATTTGAAATTTGGTAGGGAAGTGTTTATTCAATTGAAAAATCACCACCTATTTATGAAGTTCAATTATACAGCCCTGTTTTTTTTTTCCCACTTTAACCTGTATCCAGTTTCTGATAGCCATTTAAATTTCATTTTGTATGTTGCTCATTTCTTGTCAATATTACTGAGGGGTCACAGATAAGAACTCAAGTCCTAATTGATAAATAATATGTGCTTGTATATATATATAGCTTGTTGCTATTTATTTTTCTCTGGGAATATGATGTTTGATGTGGCATAAACCCAAGGAAGGACCTGTAGGTCTATAGAAAAATATGCTAAAAAAGCTAATTTTTTGTAATTGCACAATAATTATAGCTTACACAACTTTACATGCAGCCCTGCTCTACCTTACCCCCAATCCTCCTAACATAGAAATATATAGCTAAAGTTACATGATTCCCATTGATTTTGCCAATCTAACCCTCAACCTTTAACTTCCTGTTAATTGAAGCAACTGTGACAAAGAAAGAATGGGGGAAAAGGTGACAGAATACATTGGAACTACATAATTTTGGCTATATATTTGCACATTAGGTAGGTTGGAGGGAAATTATAGCATAGAGATACATGCTTTCCCCTTTGGTATGTAGGCATTTAATGATTGCACATGGTAAAGAATGTGATTAAAGGCTCTTTTCCTATTACAAAAGTTTTAGTTTTCGAGGGTAATAGCTATGTCTGTGGAAAAAATGAAGATAATAGACTATTTTATGATTGCACATGGTAAAGAATGTGATTAAAGGCTCTTTTTCTATTTCAAAAGTTTAGCTTTCGGGGGTAATAGCTACGTCTTTGGAAAAAAAATGAAGAAATTCGACTATTTTATGATTGCAAATGGTAAAGAATGTGATTAAAGGCTCTTTTTCTATTTCAAAAGTTTTTGTTTTCGGGGGTAATAGCTACGTCCTTGGAAAAAAATGAAGAAATTAGACTATTTTATGATTGCTCATGGTAAAGAATGTGATTAAAGGCTCTTTTCCTATTTCAAAAGTTTTAGTTTTCAGGGGTAATAGCTACGTCTGTGGAAAAAATGAAGATATTAGACTATTTTATGATTGCACATGGTAAAGAATGTGATTAAAGTCTCTTTTTCTATTTCAAAAGTTTAAGTTTTCGGGGGTACTAGCTACGTCCTTGGAAAAAAATGAAGATATTAGACTATTTTATGATTGCACATGGTTAAGAATGTGATTAAAGGCTCTTTTCCTATTTCAAAAGTTTTAGTTTTCGGGGGTAATAGCTTCGTCCGTGGAAAAAATGAAGATATTAAACTATATCATGATTGCACATGGTAAAGAATGTGATTAAAGGCTCTTTTCCTATTTCAAAAGTTTTAGTTTTAGGGGTAATAGCTACGTCCGTGGAAAAAATGAAGATATTAGACTATTTAATGATTGCACATGGTAAAGAATGTGATTAAAGGCTCTTTTCCTATTACAAAAGTTTTAGTTTTCGAGGGTAATAGCTATGTCTGTGGAAAAAATGAAGATAATAGACTATTTTATGATTGCACATGGTAAAGAATGTGATTAAAGGCTCTTTTTCTATTTCAAAAGTTTTAGTTTTCGGGAGTAATAGCTACGTCTGTGGAAAAAATGAAGATATTAGACTATTTTATGATTGCGCATGGTAAAGAATATGATTAAAGGCTCTTTTCCTATTTCAAAAATTTTAGTTTTCGGGGGTAATAGCTACCTCCGTGGAAAAAATGAAGATATTTGACTATTTTATGATTTCACAGGGTAAAGAATGTGATTAAAGGCTCTTTTTCTATTTCAAAAGTTTTAGTTTTCGGGGGTAATATCTTCGTCCGTGGAAAAAGGAAGATATTAAACTATTTCATGATTGCACATGGTAAAGAATGTGATTAAAGGCTCTTTTTCTATTTCAAAAGTTTTAGTTTTTGGGGGTAATAGCTATGTCGTGGGAAAAATTGAAAATATTAGACTATTTTATGATTGCACATGGTAAAGAATGTGATTAAAGGCTCTTCTCCTATTTCAAAAGTTTTAGTTTTTGTGGGTAATAGCTACGTCCGTGGAAAAAATGAAGATATTTGACTATTTTATGATTGCACATGGTAAAGAATGTGATTAAAGGATCTTTTTCTATTTCAAAAGTTTTAGTTTTCGGGGGTAATAGCTACGTCCGTGGAAAAAAATGAAGATATTAGACTATTTTATGATTGCACATGGTCAAGAATGTGATTAAAGGCTCTTTTCCTATTTCAAAAGTTTTAGTTTTTGGGGGTAATAGCTTCGTCCTTGGAAAAAATGAAGATATTAAACTATCTCATGATTGCGCATGGTAAAGAATGTGATTAAAGGCTCTTTTCCTATTTCAAAAGTTTTAGTTTTCAGGGGTAATAGCTACGTCCGTGGAAAAAATGAAGATATTAGACTATTTAATGATTGCACATGGTAAAGAATGTGATTAAAGGCTCTTTTTCTATTTCAAAAGTTTTAGTTTTCGGGGGTACTAGCTACGTCCTTGGAAAAAAATGAAGATATTAGACTATTTTATGATTGCACATGGTAAAGAATGTGATTAAAGGCTCTTTTCCTATTTCAAAAGTTTTAGTTTTCGGGGGTAATAGCTTCGTCCGTGGAAAAAATGAAGATATTAAACTATCTCATTATTCCACATGGTCAAGAATGTGATTAAAGGCTCTTTTCCTATTTCAAAAGTTTTAGTTTTCGGGGGTAATAACTTCGCCCGTGGAAAAAATGAAGATATTAAACTATCTCATAATTGCACACGGTAAAGAATGTGATTAAAGGTTCTTTTCCTATTTCAAAATGTTTAGTTTTCATGGGTAATAGCTACGTCTGTGGAAAAAATGAAGATATTAGACTATTTTATGATTGCGCATGGTAAAGAATGTGATTAAAGGCTCTTTTTCTATTTCAAAAGTTTTAGTTTTCGGGGGTAATAGCTACGTCCATGGAAAAAATGAAGATATTAGGCTATTTTATGATTGCACATGGTAAAGAATGTGATTAAAGGCTCTTTTCCTATTTCAAAAGTTTTTGTTTTCGGGGATAATAGCTACGTCCTTGGAAAAAATGAAGATGTTAGACTATTTTATGATTGTACATGGTAAAGAATGTGATTAAAGGCTCTTTTCCTATTTCAAAAGCTTTAGTTTTCAGGGGTAATAGCTACGTCTGTGGAAAAAATGAAGATATTAGACTATTTTATGATTGCGCATGGTAAAGAATGTGATTAAAGGCTCTTTTCCTATTTCAAAAGTTTTAGAATTCGGGGGTAATAGCTACGTCCGTGGAAAAAATGAAGGTATTAGACTATTTTATGATTGCAAATGGTAAAGAATGTGATTAAAAGGCTCTTTTCCTTTTTCAAAAGTTTTAGTTTTCGAGGGTAATAGCTACGTCTTTGGAAAAAAATGAAGAAATTAGACTGTTTTATGATTGCACATGGTAAAGAATGTGATTAAAGGCTCTTTTTCTATTTCAAAAGTTTTAGTTTTCGGGGTAATAGCTACGTCCTTGGAAAAAATGAAGATATTAGACTATTTTATGATTGCACATGGTAAAGAATGTGATTAAAGGCTCTTTTTCTATTTCAAAAGTTTTAGTTTTCGGGGGTACTAGCTACGTGCTTGGAAAAAAAAATGAAGATATTAGACTATTTTATGATTGCACATGGTCAAGAATGTGATTAAAGGCTATTTTCCTATTTCAAAAGTTTTAGTTTTCGGGGGTAATAGCTTCGTCCGTGGAAAAAATGAAGATATTAAACTATCTCATGATTGCACATGGTAAAGAATGTGATTAAAGGCTCTTTTCCTTTTTCAAAAGCTTTAGTTTTCGGGGGTAATAGCTACGTCTTTGGAAAAAAAATGAAGAAATTCGACTATTTTATGATTGCACATGGTAAAGAATGTGATTAAAGGCTCTTTTTCTAATTCAAAAGTTTTTGTTTTCGGGGGTAATAGCTACGTCCTTGGAAAAAAATGAAGATATTAGACTATTTTATGATTGTACATGGTAAAGAATGTGATTAAAGGCTCTTTTCCTATTTCAAAAGTTTAGCTTTCGGGGGTAATAGCTACGTCTTTGGAAAAAAAAATGAAGAAATTCGACTATTTTATGATTGCAAATGGTAAAGAATGTGATTAAAGGCTCTTTTTCTATTTCAAAAGTTTTTGTTTTCGGGGGTAATAGCTACGTCCTTGGAAAAAAATGAAGATATTAGACTATTTTATGATTGCTCATGGTAAAGAATGTGATTAAAGGCTCTTTTCCTATTTCAAAAGCTTTAGTTTTCAGGGGTAATAGCTACGTCTGTGGAAAAAATGAAGATATTGGACTATTTTATGATTGCACATGGTAAAGAATGTGATTAAAGGCTCTTTTTCTATTTCAAAAGTTTAAGTTTTCGGGGGTACTAGCTACGTCCTTGGAAAAAAATGAAGATATTAGACTATTTTATGATTGCACATGGTTAAGAATGTGATTAAAGGCTCTTTTCCTATTTCAAAAGTTTTAGTTTTCGGGGGTAATAGCTTCGTCCGTGGAAAAAATGAAGATATTAAACTATATCATGATTGCACATGGTAAAGAATGTGATTAAAGGCTCTTTTCCTATTTCAAAAGTTTTAGTTTTAGGGGTAATAGCTACGTCCGTGGAAAAAATGAAGATATTAGACTATTTAATGATTGCACATGGTAAAGAATGTGATTAAAGGCTCTTTTCCTATTACAAAAGTTTTAGTTTTCGAGGGTAATAGCTATGTCTGTGGAAAAAATGAAGATAATAGACTATTTTATGATTGCACATGGTAAAGAATGTGATTAAAGGCTCTTTTTCTATTTCAAAAGTTTAGCTTTCGGGGGTAATAGCTACGTCTTTGGAAAAAAAAATGAAGAAATTCGACTATTTTATGATTGCAAATGGTAAAGAATGTGATTAAAGGCTCTTTTTCTATTTCAAAAGTTTTTGTTTTCGGGGGTAATAGCTACGTCCTTGGAAAAAAATGAAGATATTAGACTATTTTATGATTGCTCATGGTAAAGAATGTGATTAAAGGCTCTTTTCCTATTTCAAAAGTTTTAGTTTTCAGGGGTAATAGCTACGTCTGTGGAAAAAATGAAGATATTAGACTATTTTATGATTGCACATGGTAAAGAATGTGATTAAAGGCTCTTTTTCTATTTCAAAAGTTTAAGTTTTCGGGGGTACTAGCTACGTCCTTGGAAAAAAATGAAGATATTAGACTATTTTATGATTGCACATGGTTAAGAATGTGATTAAAGGCTCTTTTCCTATTTCAAAAGTTTTAGTTTTCGGGGGTAATAGCTTCGTCCGTGGAAAAAATGAAGATATTAAACTATATCATGATTGCACATGGTAAAGAATGTGATTAAAGGCTCTTTTCCTATTTCAAAAGTTTTAGTTTTAGGGGTAATAGCTACGTCCGTGGAAAAAATGAAGATATTAGACTATTTAATGATTGCACATGGTAAAGAATGTGATTAAAGGCTCTTTTCCTATTACAAAAGTTTTAGTTTTCGAGGGTAATAGCTATGTCTGTGGAAAAAATGAAGATAATAGACTATTTTATGATTGCACATGGTAAAGAATGTGATTAAAGGCTCTTTTTCTATTTCAAAAGTTTTAGTTTTCGGGAGTAATAGCTACGTCTGTGGAAAAAATGAAGATATTAGACTATTTTATGATTGCGCATGGTAAAGAATATGATTAAAGGCTCTTTTCCTATTTCAAAAATTTTAGTTTTCGGGGGTAATAGCTACCTCCGTGGAAAAAATGAAGATATTTGACTATTTTATGATTTCACAGGGTAAAGAATGTGATTAAAGGCTCTTTTTCTATTTCAAAAGTTTTAGTTTTCGGGGGTAATATCTTCGTCCGTGGAAAAAGGAAGATATTAAACTATTTCATGATTGCACATGGTAAAGAATGTGATTAAAGGCTCTTTTTCTATTTCAAAAGTTTTAGTTTTTGGGGGTAATAGCTATGTCTGGGGAAAAATTGAAAATATTAGACTATTTTATGATTGCACATGGTAAAGAATGTGATTAAAGGCTCTTCTCCTATTTCAAAAGTTTTAGTTTTTGTGGGTAATAGCTACGTCCGTGGAAAAAATGAAGATATTTGACTATTTTATGATTGCACATGGTAAAGAATGTGATTAAAGGCTCTTTTTCTATTTCAAAAGTTTTAGTTTTCTAGGATACTAGCTACGTCCTTGGAAAAAAATGAAGATATTAGACTATTTTATGATTGCACATGGTAAAGAATGTGATTAAAGGCTCTTTTCCTATTTCAAAAGTTTTAGTTTTCAGGGGTAATAGCTACGTCTGTGGAAAAAATGAAGATATTAGACTATTTTATGATTGCACATGGTAAAGAATGTGATTAAAGGCTCTTTTCCTATTTCAAAAGTTTTAGAATTCGGGGGTAATAGCTACGTCTGTGGAAAAAATGAAGATATTAGACTATTTTATGATTGCACATGGTAAAGAATGTGATTAAAGGCTCTTTTCCTGTTTCAAAAGTTTTAGTTTTCGGGGGTAATAGCTACGTCTTTGGAAAAAAATGAAGATATTAGACTATTTTATGATTGCACATGGTAAAGAATGTGATTAAAGGCTCTTTTTCTATTTCAAAAGTTTTATTTTTCGGGGGTACTAGCTACGTCCTTGGAAAAAAATGAAGATATTAGACTATTTTATGATTGCACATGGTCAAGAATGTGATTAAAGGCTCTTTTCCTATTTCAAAAGTTTTAGTTTTCGGGGGTAATAGCTTCGTCCGTGGAAAAAATGAAGATATTAAACTATCTCATGATTGCGCATGGTAAAGAATGTGATTAAAGGCTCTTTTCCTATTTCAAAAGTTTTAGTTTTCAGGGGTAATAGCTACGTCCGTGGAAAAAATGAAGATATTAGACTATTTAATGATTGCACATGGTAAAGAATGTGATTAAAGGCTCTTTTCCTATTACAAAAGTTTTAGTTTTCGAGGGTAATAGCTATGTCTGTGGAAAAAATGAAGATAATAGACTATTTAATGATTGCATATGGTAAAGAATGTGATTAAAGGCTCTTTTTCTATTTCAAAAGTTTTAGTTTTCGGGAGTAATAGCTACGTCTGTGGAAAATATGAAGATATTAGACTATTTTATGATTGTGCATGGTAAAGAATGTGATTAAAGGCTCTTTTCCTATTTCAAAAATTTTAGTTTTCGGGGGTAATAGCTACCTCCGTGGAAAAAATTAAGATATTTGACTATTTTATGATTTCACATGGTAAAGAATGTGATTAAAGGCTCTTTTTCTATTTCAAAAGTTTTAGTTTTCGGGGGTAATATCTTCGTCCGTGGAAAAATTAAGATATTAAACTATTTCATGATTGCACATGGTAAAGAATGTGATTAAAGGCTCTTTTTCTATTTCAAAAGTTTTAGTTTTCGTGGGTAATAGCTATGTCTGTGGAAAAAATGAAGATATTAGACTATTTTATGATTGCACATGGTAAAGAATGTGATTAAAGGCTCTTCTCCTATTTCAAAAGTTTTAGTTTTCGGGGGTAATAGCTTCGTCCGTGGAAAAAATGAAGATATTAAACTATCTCATGATTGCACATGGTAAAGAATGTGATTAAAGGCTCTTTTCCTATTTCAAAAGTTTTAGTTTTTGGGGGTAATAGCTACGTCCGTGGAAAAAATGAAGATATTTGACTATTTTATGATTGCACATGGTAAAGAATGTGATTAAAGGATCTTTTTCTATTTCAAAAGTTTTAGTTTTCGGGGGTAATAGCTACGTCCGTGGAAAAAAATGAAGATATTAGACTATTTTATGATTGCACATGGTAAAGAATGTGATTAAAGGCTCTTTTTCTATTTCAAAAGTTTTAGTTTTCTAGGATACTAGCTACGTCCTTGGAAAAAAATGAAGATATTAGACTATTTTATGATTGCACATGGTAAAGAATGTGATTAAAGGCTCTTTTCCTATTTCAAAAGTTTTAGTTTTCAGGGGTAATAGCTACGTCTGTGGAAAAAATGAAGATATTAGACTATTTTATGATTGCACATGGTAAAGAATGTGATTAAAGGCTCTTTTCCTATTTCAAAAGTTTTAGAATTCGGGGGTAATAGCTACGTCTGTGGAAAAAATGAAGATATTAGACTATTTTATGATTGCACATGGTAAAGAATGTGATTAAAGGCTCTTTTCCTGTTTCAAAAGTTTTAGTTTTCGGGGGTAATAGCTACGTCTTTGGAAAAAAATGAAGATATTAGACTATTTTATGATTGCACATGGTAAAGAATGTGATTAAAGGCTCTTTTTCTATTTCAAAAGTTTTATTTTTCGGGGGGTACTAGCTACGTCCTTGGAAAAAAATGAAGATATTAGACTATTTTATGATTGCACATGGTCAAGAATGTGATTAAAGGCTCTTTTCCTATTTCAAAAGTTTTAGTTTTCGGGGGTAATAGCTTCGTCCGTGGAAAAAATGAAGATATTAAACTATCTCATGATTGCGCATGGTAAAGAATGTGATTAAAGGCTCTTTTCCTATTTCAAAAGTTTTAGTTTTCAGGGGTAATAGCTACGTCCGTGGAAAAAATGAAGATATTAGACTATTTAATGATTGCACATGGTAAAGAATGTGATTAAAGGCTCTTTTCCTATTACAAAAGTTTTAGTTTTCGAGGGTAATAGCTATGTCTGTGGAAAAAATGAAGATAATAGACTATTTAATGATTGCATATGGTAAAGAATGTGATTAAAGGCTCTTTTTCTATTTCAAAAGTTTTAGTTTTCGGGAGTAATAGCTACGTCTGTGGAAAATATGAAGATATTAGACTATTTTATGATTGTGCATGGTAAAGAATGTGATTAAAGGCTCTTTTCCTATTTCAAAAATTTTAGTTTTCGGGGGTAATAGCTACCTCCGTGGAAAAAATTAAGATATTTGACTATTTTATGATTTCACATGGTAAAGAATGTGATTAAAGGCTCTTTTTCTATTTCAAAAGTTTTAGTTTTCGGGGGTAATATCTTCGTCCGTGGAAAAATTAAGATATTAAACTATTTCATGATTGCACATGGTAAAGAATGTGATTAAAGGCTCTTTTTCTATTTCAAAAGTTTTAGTTTTCGTGGGTAATAGCTATGTCTGTGGAAAAATTGAAAATATTAGACTATTTTACGATTGCACATGGTAAAGAATGTGATTAAAGGCTCTTCTCCTATTTCAAAAGTTTTAGTTTTCGGGGGTAATAGCTTCGTCCGTGGAAAAAATGAAGATATTAAACTATCTCATGATTGCACATGGTAAAGAATGTGATTAAAGGCTCTTTTCCTATTTCAAAAGTTTTAGTTTTTGGGGGTAATAGCTACGTCCGTGGAAAAAATG
This sequence comes from Artemia franciscana, assembly GCF_032884065.1. Classification (NCBI taxonomy): domain Eukaryota; kingdom Metazoa; phylum Arthropoda; class Branchiopoda; order Anostraca; family Artemiidae; genus Artemia; species Artemia franciscana. The sequence continues at coordinate 67,247,398 of NC_088864.1, forward strand.
AAGATATTTGACTATTTTATGATTGCACATGGTAAAGAATGTGATTAAAGGCTCTTTTTCTATTTCAAAAGTTTTAGTTTTCGGGGGTAATAGCTAGGTCCGTGGAAAAAATGAAGATATTAGACTATTTTATGATTGCACATGGTAAAGAATGTGATTAAAGGCTCTTTTTCTATTTCAAAAGTTTCAGTTTTCGGGGGTACTAGCTACGTCCTTGGAAAAAAAGGCAGCAGTGGTCCCAATCCACAAAAAAGGCTCAAGAAGCGAGTGTGAGAACTACCGCCCGATCAGCTTGACCAGTCATCAAGCTAGAATACTGACCAAAACTCTCCTAGAGAAAATCCAAGCAATTACAGCCTCCGTTTTGGGTGAATACCAAGCTGGCTTCCGACCTGGACGATCGACCATTGACCAAATCTTCACCGTTTGCCAGCTCATGGAACGCTTTGTCGAGTTCAACAGAGACCTATATCATCTCTTTATTGACTTTCAGCAAGCCTTCGATTTAATCTGGAGCAAAGGTCTGTGGCACATCCTAAGACATTACGGTATCCCCGACCAAATCGTCACGATTATTGAGAATATATACAGCCAATCCAGAAGCCGGATACTCACCACTGATGGACTCTCTGATGAATTCTCAACATCCTCGGGAGTTTTGCAAGGATGTATTCTGTCGCCCCACCTGTTCAATCTGTTTCTTCATGCCATACTGTCACTGATACCAGACGAACATGGAGCCAAAATAGGTGGAGTCCTAGTAAACAAGCTCGCTTATGCTGACGATATCGACCAGCTCTCTACAGCGGCCGCTGATCTCCAAAGACAAGAAGACTATCTCAAATAAGCCACAAAACCTTTTGGGATGCAAATTAACGCCAAAAAAACGAAAGTTATGGTCACGTCACGCCAAAAACAAGCAGCTACTCTTTCCATAATGATTGACGGCCAGCCAGTTGAAACGGTCGACCAATTCGTCTACCTGGGCAGTCTCCTCACAGCGGACAATTGTCACACCTCCGACATCAAACGCCGCCAAGCTCTTGCTAGCTCCAGTTTTAAAAGGCTCACAAATATCTGGAAATGCCGAAACCTGTCGAACCAGCTGAAAGTTCAACTTTTTAACAACCTGATTGTGCCAATTGCTATATATGGGTGTGAGACCTGGACCTTGAAGATCGAAAATGAGCGCAACCTACTGGCATTCGAGAAGAGATGTCTCCGTCGCATCGCAAGAATCACCTACACTGAACATGTGACCAATGAAGAGGTGCAGAGACGGCTGAAGTCCCCCGACACAATCCTAAATAAAATCAAACGACAACAACTGCGATGGCTCGGGCATGTCAAGAGAATGGACCACGACCGTCTACCAAAAATCTCCCTCGAAGGAACCATAGACGGATCTCGACCACGAGGAAGACCTAGCAAGAGGTGGATTGAAGACTTTGACCGAAAGCACATCGTTGAATTGACTTGAACTGCACACGATAGAACAACGTACCGAGCCCTAGTTCACGCCTTGTCAAAAGAAGTGGCCCCAAAACGTCCCGCGAGGATGGACGGGACTTAAGTAAGTAAGTAATATTATTGTTCAAGAATGATCAAACTTCACATTAATCTCCTTTCATGACTTATAGTAGAAATTTGAAATTTGGTAGGGAAGTGTTTATTCAATTGAAAAATCACCACCTATTTATGAAGTTCAATTATACAGCCCTGTTTTTTTTTTCCCACTTTAACCTGTATCCAGTTTCTGATAGCCATTTAAATTTCATTTTGTATGTTGCTCATTTCTTGTCAATATTACTGAGGGGTCACAGATAAGAACTCAAGTCCTAATTGATAAATAATATGTGCTTGTATATATATATAGCTTGTTGCTATTTATTTTTCTCTGGGAATATGATGTTTGATGTGGCATAAACCCAAGGAAGGACCTGTAGGTCTATAGAAAAATATGCTAAAAAAGCTAATTTTTTGTAATTGCACAATAATTATAGCTTACACAACTTTACCTGCAGCCCTGCTCTACCTTACCCCCAATCCTCCTAACATAGAAATATATAGCTAAAGTTACATGATTCCCATTGATTTTGCCAATCTAACCCTCAACCTTTAACTTCCTGTTAATTGAAGCAACTGTGACAAAGAAAGAATGGGGGAAAAGGTGACAGAATACATTGGAACTACATAATTTTGGCTATATATTTGCACATTAGGTAGGTTGGAGGGAAATTATAGCATAGAGATACATGCTTTCCCCTTTGGTATGTAGGCTAAGTAAAAGGTCACTAAGTAAGTAAGGTAGAGCAGGATGCATGTAAAGTTGTGTAAGCTATAATTATTGTGCAATTACAAAAAATTAGCTTTTTTAGCATATTTTTCTATAGACCTACAGGTCCTTCCTTGGGTTTATGCCACATCAAACATCATATTCCCAGAGAAAAATAAATAGCAACAAGCTATATATATATACAAGCACATATTATTTATCAATTAGGACTTGAGTGCTTATCTGTGACCCCTCAGTAATATTGACAAGAAATGAGCAACATACAAAATGAAATTTAAATGGCTATCAGAAACTGGATACAGGTTAAAGTGGGAAAAAAAAAACAGGGCTGTATAATTGAACTTCATAAATAGGTGGTGATTTTTCAATTGAATAAACACTTCCCTACCAAATTTCAAATTTCTACTATAAGTCATGAAAGGAGATTAATGTGAAGTTTGATCATTCTTGAACAATAATATTACTTACTTACTTAAGTCCCGTCCATCCTCGCGGGACGTTTTGGGGCCACTTCTTTTGACAAGGCGTGAACTAGGGCTCGGTACGTTGTTCTATCGTGTGCAGTTCAAGTCAATTCAACGATGTGCTTTCGGTCAAAGTCTTCAATCCACCTCTTGCTAGGTCTTCCTCGTGGTCGAGATCCGTCTATGGTTCCTTCGAGGGAGATTTTTGGTAGACGGTCGTGGTCCATTCTCTTGACATGCCCGAGCCATCGCAGTTGTTGTCGTTTGATTTTATTTAGGATTGTGTCGGGGGACTTCAGCCGTCTCTGCACCTCTTCATTGGTCACATGTTCAGTGTAGGTGATTCTTGCGATGCGACGGAGACATCTCTTCTTGAATGCCAGTAGGTTGCGCTCATTTTCGATCTTCAAGGTCCAGGTCTCACACCCATATATAGCAATTGGCACAATCAGGTTGTTGAAAAGTTGAACTTTCAGCTGGTTCGACAGGTTTCGGCATTTCCAGATATTTGTGAGCCTTTTAAAACTGGAGCTAGCAAGAGCTAGGCGGCGTTTGATGTCGGAGGTGTGACAATTGTCCGCTGTGAGGAGACTGCCCAGGTAGACGAATTGGTCGACCGTTTCAACTGGCTGGCCGTCAATCATTATGGAAGGAGTAGCTGCTTGTTTTTGGCGTGACGTGACCATCGTTTTTTTGGCGTTAATTTGCATCCCAAAAGGTTTTGTGGCTTAGTTGAGATAGTCTCCTTGTCTTTGGAGATCAGCGGCCGCTGTAGAGAGCTGGTCGATATCGTCAGCATAAGCGAGCTTGTTTACTAGGACTCCACCTATTTTGGCTCCATGTTCGTCTGGTATCAGTGACAGTATGGCATGAAGAAACAGATTGAACAGGTGGGGCGACAGAATACATCCTTGCAAAACTCCCGAGGATGTTGAGAATTCATCAGAGAGTCCATCAGTGGTGAGTATCCGGCTTCTGGATTGGCTGTATATATTCTCAATAATCGTGACGATTTGGTCGGGGATACCGTAATGTCTTAGGATGTGCCACAGACCTTTGCTCCAGATTAAATCGAAGGCTTGCTGAAAGTCAATAAAGAGATGATATAGGTCTCTGTTGAACTCGACAAAGCGTTCCATGAGCTGGCAAACGGTGAAGATTTGGTCAATGGTCGATCGTCCAGGTCGGAAGCCAGCTTGGTATTCACCCAAAACGGAGGCTGTAATTGCTTGGATTTTCTCTAGGAGAGTTTTGGTCAGTATTCTAGCTTGATGACTGGTCAAGCTGATCGGGCGGTAGTTCTCACACTCGCTTCTTGAGCCTTTTTTGTGGATTGGGACCACTGCTGCCTTACACCATAACTGTGGGACGTGGCCCGTTGACAATGCGGCTGACACAACTTTGTGGTACAATTCGACGAAGTCTTCTGAGTCAATATTAATTAGTTCAGCAGTGATACCGTCCGGTCCTGGGGCCTTCCCTCGTTTCAGGGATCTTATCGCTGCCTCAGTTTCTGATTTTAAGAGTGGTGATGGAGGTTCTCGATCATTATTGGGGAAGGACTTTAGGATGCTGGGATCGGCAATGATCTGCGGATTTAATTTATCTTCAAAATATTTCTTCCATCGTTCGAGCTTCATTTTTGCGTCGTTGATGGGATTTTTTTGTTTGTCTAGGATTGTTGTGGAGGTGGGATCTTTCCTGCTAGACAGTTCACGAACTGTTTTGAAGAGTTTCTGACTGTTTCCGTTCCTAAACTGGGTTCCGCATTCCTTGCATTTCTCGGTATTATGGTTACGCAAGGCCTTTCGGACTTCCCGTTCGATTCTCCTTTTGAGACATTTATAGGTGTCTCGGCTGCATGGGTCAGCTTTGTTGTTGCAGAGACGCTTTTGGTTACATAGTTGGATTATTTCTTCAGTAATCCATGGCTTTTTGTCTTTCGTTTTCCTCCCGAGGACATCATTTGCTGTCTCCAAAACTGCAAAAGTTGCTTGCTCAGCCAGTTGATCAATCTCTTCGACGGTAGTGAAGGAGGTGCAGTTCTCTAGGATAGCTCGGAATTTTGACGATATGTTGGTGGTATAGGCGCCTTTTTTATGGGGTCACAAAGCAGCTCTGTCGGGAATCTAGGGATTCTTGTCGTCTTAGGGAGTCGTTTCAGTCTTAGCTTGAGTTTGGACATCAGGAGTGAGTGATCTGAATCAAAGTCCGCACCAGGAAGGGATACCGTATCCATTATTGAGGACTTCCAGCGTTTAAATATCAGCACATAGTCTATCATGTTTTCAGTTACTCCGTCGGGGGATCTCCAGGTGACCTTACGGCGGTGTCTGTGTTTAAAGGCGGTGTTAGTTTTATACAGATCGTTTTCTCTACAGAAACTAATTAGCCTTTCACCTCTTCCGTTCAGTCGGCCGTGGCCATGCGGTCCCATTACATCTCCCCGATCAGTCTGATCGTTGCCCGTGATAGCGTTGAAGTCGCCCATGACGATGAGCATATCTTTCTTTGGTGTTTGGTCGGTGACACTTTGAAGTTGAAAGTAGAACTGTTCGCATTCTTCATCGCTTCGGGCAGAGTCAGGAACATATACCTGGATGATGGTAAGGTTTGACACAGATCCCTTTAGTCTAATGGTTGCTATTCCTTCTGATACGGGCGTGAAGGAGATTAGCGCCTTTATTGTAGTTGGTGAGAGGATGAATCCAACACCCTTTCTGTGAGTGCCATCGGTGCGTCCCGAGAGTAGGAGGGAGGTTCCAGAGATAGTTTCTTCACCGGTTCGGGGGAGGTGTGTCTCAGATAGCCCGACTAAGTCCCACTTGTATCGGTTAGTTCTCTCAGTAATAGATCCATTTTTCCTGGTTTGGATAGAGTCCGGGTGTTGAGTGTTCCTATGTTGAGTACAGTTTGAGTGGAGATGAGTTGTAGGGTATCCTTACCCCGTCCGGGGGTCGTCATAGGCCTATTATGATCGTCGGTTTCCACGTACACGGTAGCATGTTCGTCGGTTTCCCCGTACGCGGTAGCATCTTCGTCGGCTTCCCCGTGCGCGGTAGTACGTTCAATATTACTTCCATTCGCCATCATCATCATCATCATCAAATTGCTAGGTTCGTCGGTTTCCCCGGACGCGGTAGTAATTCTGCTTTGATTTGTAGAGCCCATAATTCATTTGTTAAAAGGAGAGGTTTCAAGGCTGGTTAGGAGACGGCGGTAAGCCACTCCTCTCCGTCAACTTGCAGAGGCCGTTGTTCGTCGCTGAATCATCTGCCCTTTCGCAGTTGTCCTCCTCAAGAGGATCCTCCCACGATGATAGCCTGCAATACCATACGATTTTACCCTTTGTTGGGAAGAGGTTTGAAGCTGACGGGACATGTCCACACGCCGGTGGGCCCAGCTCAGTCTACATCAGAGGGGCCTTCTTCCTCCTCCGCCTGAATTTATGTCCCCCGGGCGAGGGTATCCCAGTTATGTTTTAGAACCCCCAAGGGCTGGGTCCCCCCTTGGTCCGCGCCTCCATCAACCGGAGGTACCCTGCATATCTGCAAGGTTTTCCCCTATCCGCCACCTGGGGACGCGCTGAGTGGCCTGGGGTGGGCCCCTACTGAGAAGGTGACTCAGATCACCTTCTGAGTCACCTTCTAATATGCATATAAAGAAAGTATTGCCTAGAGGGTTGTATACTCAACCATGCAGCTTGCCAAGACAATTTTAAGCTCCCATTATAAACTATGCACTCATAGCAGCAAATAGCAGCTACATCAGGCTAAAGGATCAATTACTACAACTTATCTTGAGGTTTTTGTGCAAGTCAACATGGGATTTGTGTTTTATCGTGGTGAGAATAGAAAAAGCATAAAAGGCATTTCTGACTTAAATTCCATACTTTACTCACTGTCAGATCTTTTGCAACTGTTGAAGAAGCAGTTAAGCATATTCAAGTTTTCTGGCTCCTTAGGTAGGTTTTGTTGCTTTAAACAGGCAATTTAGCTGATATCTTACCTCATAATGACAATTTTTAAAAGCATTTTTTGCTCCTGTATTATTAGACCATCAATAAAATTTGAAGGATATTGTTCCTGCAGAAGGATAAAATTACCAGCCTTTTGAATAGACTCTGAATAGTCTACACTGGCCTACCTCTGCCATAAAATTACAGACAGTCTCTGAGTTATGATTTGGCAGCCCATAAATCCTCAACATATCCCTAATACATCACCTAGGCCTGTTTGCAAAGCCTAAAAGGATTCAATCCTCATGCTCCCAAGTGGCAATTTAACATAGCTTAACAAAGTTGCCTGGAAGAAGTCAATCCCTAGAATGCTTCCAGGTGGCATTTTAAGGTAACAATGTTACATGGATATGCCAGAAAAATTTCAATCTTTGAATATAAAGATTAACTAATAAGCTTTTCATTGTCTTAGCTTAATTGCCAAAAGATAGCCTAGTACTCAGGATGTCCTTTAAGGTAGATTCCAAAATATGGTAATTTACTAACCTGGCTCAAATCCCTCTTTCCTTTGAATAATCACTGACCCACCTTCTTCCAAGCAAATAACTTGATACTCCATAACTTCATTACTAGTGTCCATATTTATGTTTTTATTTTTGTTGAAGAAGCTGAATGATGTACTTACTGAGCTAACCATCCCAGAGCGTGTCCGAAAGCTCAAGTATGCAGAATTAATTTCGCATCCGTCTGAAATTCTTCGAAGAATTCTCAGTCCGGACTAGAATTTCATCTGTAAATATCGCAGGGTTATGACGTCAAAAAAACCTACGAAAGATTCTACGAAATTGCAGCATTTGTCTGAGGCTTTTCAGAAGAAACTAAAGAAAGATAGTGGTGATCCAGGTAGGTCAGGGAAAATCAACTGTAGTTTTGCTTTATGCCAATGATCCTCTTTATGAGACTTGGCAGTCTTTCTTGCTTTAAATATGCAGTTTCACTGCTTATTGATCAGAAACTAGTTAAATTACTATGCCAATTTTTAGCATAGGCCTAGTTGTCTTTTAAGCAACTAGGCCATGCTAAAAACCAGGTGGTTTAAAATTCCAAATAGCCTAAAGCATTGAGTTCAATATAGAAGATCATAGAGTAGATTAAAATCAAACTGCAGACACCATCAGAGATGCAATGAGAGATATTGTGGCTACTAAACTGTCTGTTTGGCTTCTAAACATGCTGCCTGTTTGGCCATCTGTCTTGCCATCTGTTTGGCTACTAAACATGTTGAAACACAAGGACAGTCCAGAAAGTTCAGTTTCAGGCATGATCAAACAGAATCAGTGCTGTCAAAGAAACAAAAATACAACAGTCAGCAGCTGGCATATCAAAAGAGGCAAGAAGTAGCCCTACTTGGAAGTAGACTAGTGAGAAAGTAGCCTTGGTTAATTTTTGTTGACAGAAGAAAAAGTGAAACATCAGTAGTAATAGGAAATGTCACATCATGTTCTCAAATGTAGATTCTCTGTAAAAAAAAAAAAAATACAATGAACTATTAAAAGTGAGCCTGTCCTGAAATCCAGTTGTAGTAAGCGAGTTAAAATTGAACTGTTTCCAAAGAATCTGTAGGATCAAAGTAGACACCTTCATACTGTGATTTTTGCGGATCTGTATGGGGCAATACTTATCCTTCAGTTACCAATAAATTAAAATCTGCTCAAAACCATACTGTCAAAGCAGTTTTTTGGTTGCCACAACTCTATCCCACCAAGGACTTGTACTCCAATTTTGGTATTATCCCTTTTGAACAAATCATCAAAAAATTAAATCTATCCCTTGCATACTCTGCTTACCATAAAAATCTTCCTCCCCACTTATTATCTTATTTTAATTGTAATAATTCTGAAGGCCACTGTCTCCATTCATCCAACCATTCCTTCATTGTCCCCAGGTGTATCTCTAGTTCTGCCCAGCAATCCCCAATTTATAAGTCTATAATTCAATTGAATTTAATACCCTCCAGTGTTGAGCTATCCACAAGTTTTTGGATGCTATATAACAATGTACTAAAATCTTGATATTATATTCCTCTAAATGTTTATTCAATTTGCTTTAATTACCCTTGTTTTCTCTTTTCTTTTTTTTTCTCTCTCTTCTTCATTTTCAATTTTTTGTTGTTTTGGTCCTTAACAAGTTAGCTTTTAGGATCTTTATTATTATTGTTGTTATGTCTTTTCTTTTCTTTTTGAATAAATTGAATTGAATTGAATACACTGGTTAGATATGACATTCCTCACAATGACATTGGTGGAGGAATAGCAAGATAGGCTATATTTGTGACAAGTCTAAATTTCAAGAGGTTGACTTAATACATATAAGTTAACTAAATATGTGTATAAAAATTACTGTCAAATCAAGCATGAACTCAATGAGTGTAATTGGTCATTTGTCAAATTTATAGAGATAGAAGGCACATAGGAAATAATTAAAAAATGTGTTGTTAGACATCATCAATAAACACAAAACCATCATGTTGAGATACAAACTAAGAACTCTCCCCTT